>NC_091961.1:8735000-9035000 GCF_031021105.1 Erythrolamprus reginae | reverse complement strand
ACCTTCCTACCTCCCTACTTTCCTCTCTGCCTGAAGCAAAAACCCTGGAAATGGAGACGACCGGGAACAACAAAAAGGTTAAGTGCTCACTGTGCTATGTGTTAAGTGTTCAGCTACTGGTGGCTTGGTTCACTCACTCATCTCATATTTCAGGGAAAAAACCTCCAAATATGGTGCCGTTGATGAAAAGCTAATGGCTTGGAAACAAAAGGGGAAGAGTTATTATTATTATTATTATTATTATTATTATTATTATTATTATTATTATTATTAATTAGATTTGTATGCTGGCCTGCTCCAAAGATTCGGGGCGTCTCACAAGACATAATCTAAAACAAGTGCATATAAACAAATCTAATTAATTAAAAACTACCATCATTTAAACAAGCAAGCAAGCGAAAACAATGGCAATGACAATAATGCGCACAAGGCCTTAACAATCAACAACCTATAAACCTTGCTCTTTTTGTAATAACGATAGTAGAGTATCTAGAACAGGGCTGTCCAACCTTGGCAACTTTAAGACGTGTGGACTTCAACTCCTAGAATTCCCCAGCTGAAGTCTATAAATGTTTACAATTGCCAAGATTGGATCCCCATTCTACAGATTCATAAATACTGAATGCCATACAAAGACGAAATTTAGTAGCAGCCAGTTGTCATCTTGGTCAATGGTACTGATGGAAGATAGATGGAAAGGGTGCCCCCTCCTGTTCTGCCGGGCTCTCTGCTAGGAGCCTCCCGAAAATTCAAGGGTACAAATTTCAGACACACACACACGTTTGAAAATTCAAAACAATGTTCTTTATCCCAAAATTCAAAATAAACTAAGCACTCTTTTTGTATTGCAAAGAGCACTCATCCCAAAACAACCTGGTAGTCTGTACAATTAACCTTAAGCAGTCATTAAGTACTCAGCCAGCAGCTGTGAAGAAACTTCACACCCCTTCTTCTTCCAACGAAGTGAGACACACACACACACACACACGTTGCTCTGCTTTGTTTTCAAAGGCGTGAAAAATCAACAAACAAAGTCCAGAAACCAGCAGCACACGATTCCTGACGAACTGCAATCAGATACTCTTCCACAACGGCCAAGCCCACATGCTGCTATTTATAGCAGCAGCCCTAATTACTGGAGCCCCACCCAACCACAGGTGGCCGCTCTTATCTCCTGTAATATGTCCTTACTTGGTCTCTTCTATGCATAATTCTGCGCTTGTGTGGGTCCAAAACGTCTTCATCCGAATCAATGGAAGATAAGGGAGATTGACTGCCTGGGCTGTGTGCCAAGCCCCCCTCTTCCAATTCAATTCAATTCAATTTATTGGATTTATATGTCGCCCCTCTCCGAAAACTCGGGGCGGCATATAAATCACTCCCACCTTCTTCATCCAAGGAAACTAAACTCTGAACTGACCAAGTCACTCCCACCGAGGAAACTAAACTCTGAACTGACCAAGTCACTCCCACCTTCTTCATCCGAGGAAACTAAACTCTGAACTGACTCTGTTGGCAATAACACAGGCCTGTGGCATTTATTTTATTTATTTATTATTTAGATTTGTATGCCGCCCCTCTCCGCAGACTCGGGGCGGCTCACAACAAAGTGAAAACAATTTACAATTGTTGAAGTCTCCCCTGCATCCACCTCCACATTACCTGGGGCAGGAGCTGGGCCAGAACCAACCACAACACCTCCCAACCTACTTACTTCTGTCCCCTTTTTCTTAACTAAAATGCCTTTTCTTACTTTCCCTTTTAAGAGAATTTGAGCACTGGGGACAATGTCACTTTTTAAAGAAAAGAAGAAGAGGTCATACTCAGTTTGGGAGACCCTTTAAGCTGCAGGACCTGGTCATCCAAACCTTAGGACCCAGAGGTCTATTGACTGTGCCTTTCGTAAGAACATAAGAACACAAGAAGAGCTGTGCTGAATTGGTCCAAAGCCCATCCAGTTCAGCATTCTGTGTCACACAGTGGCCCACCAATTGTTCATGGGGATCTTGAGCAGAAAGAGAAGACAAGACCTTCCCTTTCCCTTGACCCCCAACAAATGGTACCCAAGGGAATCCAGCCTGCTTCAACCAACACTTGGACATCCTTTCAATAGGAATAGCAATTGGGTTGAACGGGCTGATGATCTAATTTATTTAGTTATTTTCAAATGCTCATAGGGTGGAAAGCATCTAATTAAAAAGGAAATAAGGACAAGAGGAGACAAGATGCGACACCTCCTAATGAGATGATCATGGCCATTGTTGCTTTGGGTAAAAATCAACTCTGTTCACGATGTGGAAGGATATCGTATCTTCCTTTGTGGCTTTTTGTCTACCCTGCCTAGACTCCATCCATTCATCTGGAATAGTGCAATTATTTATTTATTTATTTATTTATTTATTCATTCATTCATTCATTCATTCATTCATTCAATTTTTATGCCACCCTTCTCCTTAGACTCAGGGTGGCTTACAATATGTTAGCAATAGCACTTTTTAACAGAGCCAGCCTATTGCCCCCACAATCCGGGTCCTCATTTTACCCACCTCAGAAGGATGGAAGGCTGAGTCAACCTTGAGCCGGTGGTGAGATCTGAACCGCTGACCTACAGATCTACAGTCAGCTTCAGTGGCCTGCAGTACAGCACTCTACCTGCTGCGCCACCCTCCAATTGTTGTCACAGTATGTTGGAATGAACTTGGGAGATGTTGAGGAGAGGAGCAGCTGCATAGGGAACCATCATATAAGAGAGGTCATAGCTCATAGACGCATAATTTGGAGAAAGAGGCTCAGAAGCTGTAACGTCCTTTCCAAGTCTTCAGATTGTAAAAGAGATGGTGGGAGATTTGTATTTTCAGACTTTTCATGGTTGATGTTGAGCCAGCAGTGTGCAGCAGCTGCCAAAAAAGCCCAACACACTTCTCTGCATTAACAGAGGGATAGAAACAAGATCACATGAAGTGTTAATATAAATTTATAAGGCCTTGGTAAGGCCACACTTGGAATATTGCATCGGGTTTTGGTCACCACGATGTAAAGGAGATATTGAGACTCTAGAAAGAGTGCAGAGAAGAGCAACAGATGATTAGGGGACTGGAGGCTGAAACAATTGCAATAAATGAGGAGTCCTGTGGTGGCCTAGAGGGGGAGCTCTCACCTCACTATCAGGAGGCTGTGAGTGTGACCCTAGGTAGAGGCAGATATTTCTCTGGGCACACTGAGAATATATCTGCTGAACAAAACTCTGCATTGGCAACAGGAAGGGCATCTGGTCAGTAAACACTCAGCTCCATTCAGTTACCCAGACTCCACTTGTCAAGGGAATATGGGGTTGTTAAAAGACGATGAAGAGTGCAATTAAACCACAAAATCCAATAATATGATGTGGAAGGATTGTCCTCCAGATGTCATTTATTTATTCATTCATTCATTCATTCATTCATTCATTCATTCATTCATTCATTTATTTATTTATTTATTTATTTGTATGCCCCCCCCCCTCTTCGGAGACTCGGGGCGGCTAACAGCAATAATAAAACAGCATATAATAATAATCCAATACTAAAAACAGTTAAAGAGAACAGACAGAACCTGAGGACAAAGTCAAGAGGGGAATCAGCCTGGCATCCTTATGTTGCCACAAACAATCTAAGTTCAACCCCTCTTGAACTCTGTTGACTCTTGTCTAGAACCAATTTAGTGTTGACTGTCAGTTGACTAGATTCTTGTGCGTAGCTGTGAGCAATGAATCAACTTAACTAGAACTCAATGTTAGGTCCTGAGTCTTTACACTTGACAATTAAGCTACAACATCAACTTGCTTTAGCAGTTTTGTTGACTGGCAACAAAAATCCATACATCTGTCTCTACACTGCCCTGATAATCAAATTTTATTGAGCTTTCTTTCAGGTGCTGGATCCCATCTAAACAAGGACATACTGCCTGTGTTCATGCAACACACTTATCGAGGACAGTAATGGTCTAGTACAGGTGTTCTCAAACTTGGCAACTTTAAGACTTGTGGACTTCAACTCCCAGAATTCTCCAGCCAGCTATGCTGGCTGGAGAATTCTGGGAGTTGAAGTCCACAAATCGTAAAGTTGCCAAGTTTGAAGACCACTGGTCTAGTAGATAATTTAAATCAACTATATTTCTTTGCATATTGTTCAAATCCATCCTTTTGGATTAGTTTCTGGTTCGGTATAATAGGCACATCCAGAAAGTGGTTGAATTCAGTAGCCAGGTTAAGTATGTTGAGTGTACTATATATACATTTGAAAAATAAATAAAAACCTATGAATGGTAGAATGGCAAGTTTGCCAAGCAGGTTCCATCTAGTGGTGTGGACAACCCAGAATTTTACTGTCAGAATGGCCGTTTATCTACATTTCTAGAGGGTATGTATGTGGGAAACTAAAAAGATGATGAAATTCTAAAACTTCATATTTTATAAATCATGGTCATTAAGTTCACACAAACACCATGGGTTTGAGCTACCAAAGGTAAAAGGAAAAATCTTGCATTAGGTGAACTTAGCTCGCTTGTGAGGTTGTGCATAGCCTAATCTTAAATTGAGTTTGAAACTGCCAGTCAACGAAGCAGTGGGAGTGATGTGCCGGTGCCTGGAGGCTGTTGGGGTCTGGATGGGTGTCAACAAGCTCAAACTCCATCCAGACAAGACGGAGTGGCTGTGGGTCTTGCCTCCCAAGGACAATTCCATCTGCCCATCCATTACCCTGGGGGGGGGGAATTATTGACCCCCTCAGAGAGGGTTCGCAACTTGGGCATCCTCCTCGATCCACAGCTAACATTGGAATATCATCTTTCGGCTGTGGTGAGGAGGGTGTTTGCCCAGGTTCGCCTAGTGCACCAGTTGCGGCCCTATTTGGACAGGGAGTCATTGCTCACAGTCACTCATGCCCTTATCACCTCGAGGTTCGATTACTGCAACGCTCTCTACATGGGGCTACCTTTGAAAAGTGTTCGGAAACTTCAGATCATGCAGAATGCGGCCGCGAGAGCTATTGTGGGGCTTCCTAGATTCGCCCACGTTTCTACAACACTCTGTGGCCTGCACTGGCTGCCAATCGGTTTCCGGTCACAATTCAAAGTGTTGGTAATGACCTTTAAAGCCCTTCATGGCATTGGACCAGAATACCTCTGGAATGGCCTTCTACCGCACGAATCCCAGTGGCCGATAAGGTCCCACAGAGTTGGCCTTCTCTGGGTCCCGTCGACCAAACAATGTCGTTTGGTGAGCCCCAGGGGAAGAGCCTTCTCTGTGGCGGCCCTGGCCCTCTTGAATCAATTCCCCCCGGCCCCCACCCTCCTTGTCTTTTGCAAGTTACTCAAGACCCACCTATATCGCCAGGCATGGGGTAATTAAGACATTTCCCCCAGGCTTTCTTATATTTTATGTTTGGTATGTATGTGTTGTATGGTTTTTAAATTGCTGGGGGGGGTTTTAATATAATTTTATTATTAGATTTGTTCCATTGTTATACTGTTTTTATTATTGTTGTGAGCCACCCCGAGTCTTCGGAGAGGGACGGCATACAAATCTAATAAATTGAATTGAATTGAAACTGGGTTCAAATCAAGTGGATATTGGTTTGTTTCACAGTTAGAAACATTAAAATGAATTCCTATTCCAGTAATGCTAAATGATGCCTTTATATTCCCTGTGCTTATTCTTACTTCTCACCCTATTTTAAAATTCTTTCTCCCGCACTTCTCTCTCATCAGACTAACTAGCTACCCCAGTACCAGCCAAAACCATTGCAGCAGAACTGAAGCACACAAACACATTTAAGTTATTAAATTAAATACTCCATTAGAATATATAAACTTGCTGGGAAGATTCAGCAGTGAAAGACAATATTGTTAACCTGTGCGTGTTTATCCAGACGGTCTTGAAATCCAGCAATCCTGTCTGCAACTGAAATACATGGAAGGAAGAATTCAGTTTATTTATTTAAATTTGGAGGCTGATTGACTCCAAATGACTCTGGGTGACTTGCTGTTTTTTTAAAAAAATAACCATGATCATGCAAGTCTGAAAGAAACAAACCCAAAACTGATGGGGGTCAACAACTACCCTTTCCTCAGGCTTCTCCCAGTTTATGTTGGGTAGGAAATTTAGGTTAAGAGTTTGCCCCTAAAAGAAAGCAGACTCAACAGTAAAAGGAAGATGGTAATTAAAATTGGGAAAGAGAACTGGGCCAGAGGTCTTCAAACTTGGCAACTTTGAGACTTGTGGACTTCAACTCCCAAAATTCTCCACCCAGTTTAAAATAATAATTTTACATTAAAAAGCCACCCCCCCAATATATAAAAAAGCATACACACAAGCATATCATACATACAGCTGCATAGGCAAGGGGGGAGGGATGTCTCAGTTCCCCCATGCCTGATGACAGAGGTGGGTTTTAAGAAGTTTACGAAAGGCAAGGAGGGTGGGGGCAGTCCTGATCCCTGGGGGGAGCTGCTTCCAGAGGGTTGGGGCCGCCACAGAGAAGGCTCTTCCCCTGGGTCCCTGGCTTAGTGTGAACCCCTAGCTAACAAAAAAAATCCCCAATTCAGACTGTAAACATTCCATTTGATGAACTGGTCACTTATTTGGCTCTAAGAAAGCTCAAATGCCACCCGTTCAGGAAATCTAATGTGATTTTTCTGCAAGTGTTTTCTTTTTTTAAAAAAATGCTTACAAATCTCTTCTTTCCTCCTTCAGTTACTTGCAGCTTGAGTCTAGAAAATAGAAACAGAGCTTCCCTGCTACTGGTCCTCTGAGTATTCCCCATTTCTAAAAATACTTTGAAAATAGAACAAAGTTCAGAGGTAAATCCCCTAGTTTCAATGCAATCTCTAGTTCTCCTTCCAAACTGTTCCACTTGAGCATCTATCAAAGGTCCATTTTATGAATTGGTTCCTTTTTTTTTTTCCTTGGCTATTGCTTACCAAGGCTCCTCTCAGGCTTCCCCAGCTTTTTCCTCTCTGATTGTGCTAGATTTCCAAATCCTGGATGATAATTAGAGGTCTTCAAGACATTAGGTTGGAGAAGGTGATTCGTGTTTTGGAAGCTACAGAATTGAATTGCATGTAGTGTATGTGAATCGGGGTGGGTGGGGGATAGAACCAGTGGGGACATTTACTTGCCTTTCCTACCGGTTCAGAAGTGTGTGTCACATACACTTTTTCACCCTCTGTGCATGCACAGAAGGCTTTATGCATGTACAGAGGGTGAAAAACAGGAAAGTGGTGATGTCCAGGTGGAGCCTCACGCTGACGATGCTACTGGTTCTCTGAACCACTGGCAGCTGCCACCACTGGTATCCCCGAACCGGGCTGAACTGTTAGCATCTCACCACTGGGTAGAACCTTACAGATATCTGATTTAAGAAAATAGAAGATAGAATTATAGGGCCTGAAGGGATCTCAGAGGACTTCTAGTACAACTCTCTTCTCAAGGCAGGAGACCTTATAGCTGTGATGGCAAACCTATGGTATTTATTTATTTATTTATTTTATTGGATTTGTATGCCACCCCTCTCCGTAGACTCGGGGCGGCTAACAACAGTAATAAAAAAACAGCATGTAAATCCAATACTAAAACAACTAAAAAACCCTTATTGTAAAACCAAACATCCCTACAAACAAACTTACCATGCATAAATTGTAAAGGCCTAGGTGGAAAGAATATCTCAGTCCCCCCATGCCTGACGGCAGAGGTGGGTTTTAAGGAGCTTACAAAAGGCGAGGAGGGTGGGGGCAATTCTAATCTCCGGGGGGAGTTGGTTCCAGAGGACCGGGGCTGCCACAGAGAAGGCTTTTACCTTGGGCCCCGCCAAACGACATTGTTTTGTGGACGGGCCCCGGAAAAGGCCCACTCTGTGGGACCTAACCGGTCACTGGGATTCGTGCGGCAGAAGGCGGTCTTGTAAATACCCTGGTCCGGTGCCATGAAGGGCTTTATAGGTGATGACCAACACTTTGAATTGTGACCGGAAACTGATCGGCAACCAATGCAGACTGCGGAGTGTTGGTGTTACATGGTATGTGGTATGCATATCACACGTGGCATGCAGCACAGTACCGGAGGACACATGAGGCATTGCTAGCCCCAGCACACATGCATGCTCTGACCAGCTGATTTTAGTCCTTGGGGAAGGCTGTTTTGACCTCTGGAGGCTTCAAGGAAGCTTTTCTGAAGTCCCAGGGTGCCAAAAACTGCCAAATGGGCAAACCGGAAGTTCAGAAAAACAGACTTCCGGTTTGCCGTTTGTGCTGTTTTTTTGCACTCTGGAGGCTTCAGGGAAACACCCTGAAGTCCCGGAGTGTGAAAAACAGCACAACAGGCAAACCGGAAGTCTGTTTTTCTGAACTTCCAGTTTGCCCATTTGGCAGTTTTTTCACCTCACCAGGCTTCTGTGAGGCCTTTGCGCATATGTGGGGGTGTGGGGAGATTGTGTTAATGTGCAGGGGCAGTGTGTGTGTGTGTGTGTGTGCGCGCGTGCGTGGACGCATGTGGGGGGGAGGGAATGGGTGTTTTAGGTGACTTTTTAATGTTTCCCAACTGTATGATTTATGGACTTGTTTTCAGTGGATATTTTAGGGGTGTTCTTCGTAATGTTGTTTTGGAAGTGTTATTTGATACAAGCCACTCTGAAGTCATGTTTACATAATAATAATAATAATAATAATAATAATAATAATAATAATAATAGTAATAATACTTTATTGGATTTGTATGCCGTCCCTCTCCGTAGACTCCGTAAGTTGGACAGTTATTATTATTATTATTATTATTATTATTATTATTATTATTATTATTATTATTATTCTTATTCTTATTATCATCATCATCATCATCATCATCATCATCATTAATTAGATTTGTATGCTGGCCTTCTCCAAAGATTCGGGGCGTCTCACAAGACATAATCTAAAACAAGTGCATATAAACAAATCTAATTAATTAAAAACTACCATCTAAAACCCCAATATAATAAAATCAGTCAGCCAATTCAATCACAGTCCTATATCACAATTAGTAGTCAGGGGGGTCTTGATCTAATTTCCCCATGCCTGGGGGCATAAGTGAGCCTTGAGACTCTTGTGGCGAGAAGGGTGGGGGCATTGCAAATCTCTGGAGGGAGCTGATTCCAGAGGGCCGGGGCCACCACAGAGAAGGCTCTTCTCCTAGGCCTCGCCAGACAACATTTTCTGGTTGATGGGGCCTGGAGAAGGCCAACTCTGTGGGACCTAACCGGCTGCTGAGATTCATGCGGCAAAAGGCAGTTCCGTAAGTAATCTGGTCCGATGCCATGTAGGGCTTTGTAGGTCTTCACCAACACTTGAATTGTGTCTGGAAACCAATCGGCAACCAGTGCAGTCCACGGAGTGTTGGAGAAAAATGGGTGTATCTAGAAAGACCCATGATTGCTTGCGCGGTTGCATTCTGCATGATTTGAAGTTTCCGAACAAAATATACATCTTTCAAACAACAACAATTTAAACAAAAACCCTCTTATTTTGTATTTCTTCTCTCCTTTTCTTCATCGTTTTGGTTGATTTGTCACATTACAAAGACCCGAGCATTTTACATTTACATAATTTACATAAATGGGGCTTGCTTTTGACCCCTCCTGCCTCCTGTGCCTGTGGGCATGTGCCTGTATGGCTTTAAGCACCCCCCTTCCCCCTTTTAGATTTTCAAGTGGGCTCCACCGGGCTTGTAAATTGTGCTGGATGAGTAAGCTTATAACGAGGCTTGCAAGCCCTAGCTGGGTGCACGTATGTTGGGACTCCATTGTTCATAAAACTCTCTCCCTGGAGAGTAATAGAGGCATTTGGTGTCTGCTGTGTTTAATATTTGGCCATGAGAGGAAGCCATAATTTTCTATCTTTACTGTGGCTCCAGAGTTGTTATTTAAACACTCAGCTTATTGGAGTTGCAGTGACTGTGAACAAATCAAGGAAGGGATTTGGGGGTGGGGGGGGCTACAGAATGGAAGCAAGGGTAGCTGTGGTTGTCCCACCGTAGTAGCTTTCCTCTTTACCCCTTTATTTCTGATAAGTTGGTGTTCCTGTTTTGTCCTTTCTCTCGTTAGATTAAATTGTTATTAGAGTTGGAAGGGACCTTGTAGGTCATCTTGTAGGTCATCTAGTCCATCCTCTCTACGGAGAGGGGTGGCATACAAATCTAATTAATAATAATAATAATAATAATAATAATAATAATAATAATAATCCCCCCACTCAAGCAACAAATGTAAATTCAGACCTTTCCAAGCACCTAGGACTGTGTGATGTAGCGGCGAATTATGTTTGCCGATCCCAGTAAAGCGGCCTTTTGCAATTGACAGGTGGAGATTTTGTCAATTCCAATGGTTTTCAAATGTCCACTGAGATCCTTTGGCACTGCGCCCAGCGTACCAAGTACCACTGGGACCACTTTCACCGGTTTATGCCAGAGTCGTTGAACCTCGATTTTTAGATCTTTGTATTTCACTAATTTCTCTAGCTGCTTCTCCTCAATTCTGCTGTCTCCTGGGATTACGATGTCGATGATCCATGCTTTCTTTTTCTCCACGATCACAATGTCTGGTGTGTTATGCTTCAGAATTCGGTCAGTCTGAAGTCAGAAGTCCCACAGTAGTTTTGCTTGCTCATTTTCGACCACTTTTTCGGGCTTATGATCCCACCAGTTCTTTGCCACTGGTAAATGATAGTTCCGGCACAAGTTCCAGTGGATCATCTGTGCCACAGCCTCATGTCTATGCTTGTAGTCAGTCTGTGCGATCTTTTTGCAGCAGCTGAGTATGTGATCGATTGTTTGATCTGTTTCTTTACTGTTGTTGTTGTTGTAATCATTTGATTTTTTATGCTGCCCTTTTCCTTAGATTCAGGGGGGCTCACAACATCTTAGCAATAGCACTCTTTAAAAGAGCCAGCGTATTGCCCCACGATCTGGGTCCTCATTTTACCCACCTCAGAAGGATGGAAGGCTGAGTCAACTTTGAGCCGGTGATGAGATTTGAGCTGCTGACCTGCAGATCTAGCAGCCTGCAGTATTGCACTCTACCTGCTGTGCTACCTCGGCTCATAATGGCATGACAGTAGATGAAGACTTGTTTTGCCTTCGGGTCACCCCAGGTTTCATTGGTGGGTCTTTTGGTAAAAAGCAAGGAGTAGCTAAATAGATCTTCCTCCAACTGAGCCCTACAAACACTACGATTGCCACGGGTAATAAAGATGAGCTTCACACAGAAAAAGCCCAGTTGTGTTTCCCTTGAATCTGTCATGTTATCTAGACTCAGTTTCCGTAAATAAGTCTGAAGTCTGCACTACTGAGAAATAATTGCTTCCCTGGATACTGAGTATCAAGAATATTGTTTTGTTTTGATTACTCTTTTGGAGAGCTTTCATTATAGTAAATTCCCTGTGTGAGAAGACTTCCGTAGCGGATAATGTAAAATGGGGACGAGTGGGTGAGATCTTCATGTCTTGTAATGCAAAAAGATAGCTTGCTTTTGGCTTATTGTGTGTGGCTGCTGATAATTACAATTTATTCAATAAACCAGTGGTTCTCAACCTTGCTAATGCCGTGACCCCTTAATACAGATTTATTTATTGATTTATTTATCTATTTATCTATTTATCTATTTATCTATCTATTTATCTATTTATCTATTTATCTATTTATCTATTTATCTATTTATCTATTCATTTATTTATTAGATTTGTATGCTGCCCCTCTCCGAAGACTCGGGGCGGCTAACAACAATGAAAAGACAATGAAAACAAATCTAATATTAAAAATAATCTAAAAAACCCCAATTTAAAGAACCACTCATACATACAAGCATACCATGTATAAATTCTATAAGTCTAGGGAGAAGGGAAAAATTTCAATTCCCCCATGCCTGACAACAGAGGTGGGTTTTAAGGAGCTTGCGAAAGGCAAGGAGGGTGGGGGCAACTCTGATATCTGGGGGGAGCTGGTTCCAAAGGGTCGGGGCCACCACAGAGAAGGCTCTTCTCCTGGGTCCCACCAAACGACATTGCTTAGTCAATGGGACCCGGAGAAGGCCAACTCTGTGGGACCTAACCGGTCGCTGGGATTTGTGCGGCAGAAGGCAGTCCCAGAGATATTCTGGTCCGATACCATGAAGGGCTTTATAGGTCATAACCAACATTTTGAATTGTGACCGGAAATTGATCGGCAACCGATGCAGACTGCGGAGTGTTGGTGTAACATGGGCATATCTTGGGAAGCCCATGATTACTCTCGCAGCTGCATTCTGCATGATCTGAAGTTTCCGAACACTTTTCAAAGGTAGCCCCATGTAGAGAGCATTACAGTAGTCGAACCTCGAGGTGATGAGGGCATGAGTGACTGTGAGCAGTGAGTCCCGGTCCAGATAGGGCCGCAACTGGTGCACCAGGCGAACCGGGGCAAACGCCCCCCTCGCCATAGCTGAAAGATTGTTCTCTAATGTGAGCTGTGGATCGAGGAGGACGCCCAAGTTGCGGACCCTCTCCGAGGGGGTCAATAATTCCCCTCCCCAGGGTTGTGGACGGACAGATGGAATTGTCCTTGGGAGGCAGAACCCACAGCTGCTCCCTCTTATCCTCAAGTTGTGGTGACCCCCAACCATATGTCTAGCACCAATTCTCCCAACAGAGCTTTAAGCTGATTGGTAGGAAGATCAGAGGGATACCCCCCCCACTTTAAATGCCTGAATGGTCGGATTGTAAAAATATGTCCCAAAGAGCCAGAATAGAAGCTTTAATTCCTAACACCATGGGAAATTTGTCTTTTCCCATGGTCTTAGGCAATCCCTGTGAAACGGTCGTTCGACCCCCAATGGTGTCCCGACCCCCACGTTGAGAACCAGTGGTCTATACAAAGGGAAAACCCAAGTCTTGACTCATCAACACATATTCTAATTTAGCATTCATATAAAATGACCAATTATCCTTTTTTCCAGATTTCTTGAGGAACTTTAGTGTCCAGAGTGGTTAGACATTCACTGTAATAAAAACAGAGGCAGGTTCAGTTAAATTAGCAGGTGGGACACTATTAACTTATTGCTTTCTACTCTAGCTCTAATACATTTTGTCTTTCTGAAGATTCTTTGAATGCAGGAAAAAACATCTTCATCTATGTATCTTCATTATATAGAAGCTTTCTGTTACATCAAGGGATGGAATGACAGTCAAAATTAGAACACTAACAGAAGGTAAAAGATTATCCGTTGTACTTCTTTCTCCCAAGGCCCTTCACATTAATTACCACGGAAAGACATCTATGCAGTCCCCTATCTACACACTTTTTGAAACTGATTTTTAAGGCTCCTGAAATTTGTCCCAGTCCTCAAACACCTGGGACATGGACAAACAGTGAACCCTCTTAGCCCAGAAAGCAAAGGATCTGCAATCTGTCAATAGAATTAGATATGCAATAGTGTGAACCATCTTAGTTTTGGCTACTTCTTGTTGTCTTTTTTCTTTTGGTTAAAACTCTTTGTTTGGTAGAACACCAGAAAGAAAATGAAGCTAGTTTAGGTCAAGAGGTGACCAGGCTGCCACTTTTGAGGCTGTATAATCTAATATATTCTAACTGGGTTAGAAGCAGTTGGTGCAACAAATGTTTATTTTTGGAAACCCTCGCCCCCCAAAGTTTTAATTAATTTATCAGTGAATGAGTGATGGGTGTGTGTATGTTGCTCTTCCCAAAACGCAATCCACTTGTTGCATGGGATTCAAATGCTAACACAGCTTTTACTCCCTCTGTAGCCAATAGAAGATTCTCTGCTTCCTCATTGGTCTTGTCTTGATCCTTGGTGGTCAAATATCTGATATGAAAAAAGAATGTGATAATTGCTTTGATCTTCTGATGTTATTGTTGTTGTTGTTATCATTATTATTATTATTTATTTATTTGTTAATTTTATTTACCGCATATCTTGCTGTGGTGCTACTTTAGGCATATAATATACAGTATATCTGGTATTATTATTATTATTATTATTATTATTATTATTATTATTATTATTATTATTTAGATTTGTATGCCACCCCTCTCCGTAGACTGGTATATCATATATAAGGTACATATTATATAAGGATATTTTGTATTATCTATAATGATATATTATAGAAACATGATATACAAACATGCATGCACACACACATACATAATCTAATAATCTAATGTAATATTTCTCTATTAGGACACAAGGAAAAAATGTGTGCTGTGAACTCTGTGAGGTGTCAGGAAGGGCCTCCAGCCAGTAAACACTCAGTTCCATTCAATCACCCTGCCTCTATTCCGAATTATAGGATTGGAAAAAGGGATTTATAATAACAATAACAATAACATATGAATATGACACATGACACATGATATATATTTATAGTTTGTGTTGGAAGGGTCTTCTAGTCCAACCTCTTGCTGGTGCAGGAGACCCTATACCATCCCAGACCTATGACAGTCCAGTCTTCTCTTGAAGGTCTCCAGTGACAACCATGAAGTGTTGTACCACATGTTTCTTGACAAATGTATCTTTCCTTTTATGTACACTGAGAGCGGCCGATAAGGTCCCACAGAGTTGGCCTTCTCCGGGTCCCGTCGACCAAACAATGTCGTTTGGCGGGCCCCAGGGGAAGAGCCTTCTCTGTGGCGGCCCCGGCCCTCTGGAATCAACTCCCCCCAGAGATTAGAACGGCCCCCACCCTCCTTGTCTTTCGCAAATTACTCAAGACCCACCTTTGTCGCCAGGCATTTGGGAGTTAGGATATTCCTTCCCCTAGGCCATTACAAGTTAAGTATGGTATATTTGTGTGTATGTTTGGTTTTTATAATAAGGGTTTTTAGTTGCTTTATTAAATTGGATTGTTACATGTTGTTTTTTATCATTGTTGTTAGCCGCCCCGAGTCTGTGGAGAGGGGCGGCATCAGTGTTCCCTCTAATTTTTTTTTGGGGGGGGCAGAAAAGTATAGTGTCTGAGCGGCACAGAAATAATAAACAAACAAACAAACAAACAAACAAACAAACAAACAAAAAACCCACCCTGTTTTGCCTCAGAGAATTTCAAAATAAAATACTGTACTGTGTGTCTATAACAGTGAGCTCATAATAGGGCAACTCTATCAATATCAAAATGCCACTTAAATAGTTGAGCTAGTTTCAAACTAGATTTTGATTTTCTTTCTCTCTTCCTTACTCCCATTCTTTTTCTTTCTCTTTTCCTTCCTCTCTTTTTTCTATCTGTTTCTCTCTCTTCCTCTCTCTCTCCTTCCCTCTCACTCTTTCCCTCTCGGCTTCTGGGCAGGTTTGGAAAACTCTGAGTTGATGATCATTTTTAAGTGAGCGATTGCTCACTGCTCAGCTCAGAGGGAACTATGGGCGGCATACAAATCCAATAAATAAATAAATAAAAATAAATATGCACCAAGACAAATTCCTTGTGTGTCCAGTCACCCTTGGCCAATAAAGAAGAAAGAATAAAGAAGAATTTAATTTTATTCTCTTTTAAAATCATCCCCATTGGTTTTCTACAGGCAGGACTCCTTTCCCTCCAAACTTTTAAGGTGTGTGTAACAAAATACAGTTTTAAAACACACACAGGCAAACACACAGACTTTCCCAGATTACAGTTGTTTTCTCAAGACTCTTTTCTGAATGGGACTCATCTGGAGCAGAAAAGGAGAAATCGAAAGCCCGCCAGTAAAACAACTTGGATGAGGGCTGACCTTTCACCCCTGGAGACATAGATCTGAACTTGAGAAATTAGCATCCCATTCTTCGCCTCCCTCCTCTTTGGAGCCCACATCTGGACCGACACGAAACCTAAATCTGCAGGAGGAGAGGGTGATTGGCAGTCACCTCCTCTGTCAGAAGAGGCCCCCAGGTGGAAAGAGGAGAGGATAATGAATTGCTGCGCTGACCCCCCCCCAAGGGGGAGGGGGCATATTTTTTCAGTAGAGACCCACTCCATTCTGCTGTCACCTCTACTCTTCCAGACCCCCCTTCGGCTACAAAAGAGGCTTCAGTTTGCCTAGCGATAAATCTTATGCAAGTTCGCTGGGTTTTCCCCGTCTGGAAACCTCTGCAAACGTCCCCTCTTCCTTTGAAACGGAATCCGTTTCATCAAGAGGTATTTGTACTGGATTAGAGGGTTGTGTTCCCGATGGAGGTGGCAATGGAGGAGGAACCCAGAGCATCGGCTGATCTGATGTGATGATTTGCCACGGCTAAGGTCTACGATGGACCCCACAGAAGGTTCTCCACGGCTGACATTTCTTGATTTCCAAAGGAAGTTTATTAGTGTGTGTTTTACATGTGACATTTAATATCATATCTTGGGGTTTGAGAATTTATTTTTTGGCGAAAGAAGCATTCAGCTGAGTTCTGTGGCTCTCTTGCTTCCAAGTCATTAGACATAACGTTAAATGCATCTCTCTGGATTAGATGATTAGATTTATTGGATTTATATGCCGCCCCTCTCCGTAGACTCGGGGCGGCTCACAACAATGGTGAAAAACAATACATAGTAACAAATCTAATATTTAGCAATCTAAATTACAGGTTTAGGTTAAAAAATTCAAAAGAAACCCCAATATATAAAAGATTGGATAAAAGACTGAGTGTTCTCATAACCCCTTCTTTTACTCTGTTGCCTGGCTAGTTTAGTTTTGTATGTGGCTAGAATAGAATAGAATGGAATGGAATAGAATAGAATTTTTTATTGGCCAAGTGTGATTGGACACAGAAGGAATTTGTCTTGGTGCATATGCTCTCAACGTACATAAAATAAAATATACATTTGTCAAGAATCATGTGGTACAACACTTAATGATTGTCATAGGGGTCAAATAAGCAATGAAGAAGCAATATTAATAAAAATCTTAGGATATACGCAACAAGTTACAGTCATACAGTCAACATGGGAGGAAATGGGTGATAGGAATGATGAGAAAAACTAGTAGAATAGAAGTGCAGATTTAGTAGAAAGTCTGACAGTGTTGAGGGAATTATTTGTTTAGTAGAGTGATGGCGTTCGGGAAAAAACTGTTCTTGTGTCTAGTTGTCTTGGTGTGCAGTGCTCTGTAGCGACGTTTTGAGGGTAGGAGTTGAAACAATTTGTGTCCAGGATGTGAGGGGTCAGTAAATATTTTACCCACCCTCTTTTTGACTCATGCAGTATACAGGTCCTCAATGGAAGGCAGATTGGCAGCAATTGTTTTTTCTGCAATTCTGATTATCCTCTGAAGTCTGTGTCGGTCTTGTTGGGTTGCAGCACCAAACCAGACAGTTATAGAGGTGCAGATGACAGACTCAATGATTCCTCTGTCGAACTGTATCAGCAGCTCCTTGGGCAGTTTGAGCTTCCTGAGCTGGCGCAGAAAGAACATTCTTTGTTGTGCTTTTTTGATGATGTTTTTGATGTTAGGTGATCATTTTAGGTCTTGAGATATGATATAACCTAGAAATTTGAAGGTCTCTACTGTTGCTACTGTGTTGTCTAGTATTGTGAGAGGTGGAAGGGTGGAAGGGTTTCTCTTAAAGTCTACCACCATTTCTATGGTTTTGAGTGTGTTCAGTTCTAGATTGTTCTGGTCACACCACAATGCATTTTAGTTAACAGTATAAAGAAAAAAAGATAAGGATTTCCCTATCCAATTGTGCTCGACTTTAGGGCACAGTGCCCATCTCCGTTTTTTATCTGAGGGAGCCAACATTGCCTAAATAAATTTTCTATGCTCATGTGGCCAGAATGGCTATATGCCAAATGTGCATGGAACGCTGATACCTTCCCAACGAAGTGGTACCTATTTATCTACTTGCATCTGCATGCTTTCAAACTGTTAGTTACAGTGAAGGGCTAATTTTGTTTTACTACCACACTATGGGCATGGCTTATTTTGTGGATGTGGCTTGCTGGCCATGTGACCAAGTGGGAATGGCTTGATGATCATGCAAAAATAAACAAACAAACAAACAAACAAGCCAACTTGACGTCGCTTAGGACAAGGTTTGGGCTTAGGGTGCCTGGCCTCTCCTTGCCTCAAAGAGATACAATTTCCTTATCTATTTACTATTACTGAACATCCAAAATATACTATTTAATTCTATGTATATATGCCCTAGGTGTACATACATATTACACGCAGGCACACAAAAATATACATTTCCTACTATATAAATTGTATGTGTATGTACACACGCACACACAGTTTTTCTAAAATTATACACATTCAACCTCATTTACTGCGATAGGAAAAACATAACCAGAGCCCAGAAGGGAAAAAAATTAAAACAAATCAATATTTTTCTACCGGTTCTGCGTATCTGACCATACCCATAGGACGCCACCATTGGTTATTTAGTTGAGCAGGAGCTAGTAAACAATATGGGTGTGCCAAATTATGTGAAAAAATGTATATGTGCACTTCAGTTCTTTTTCTATTGTTCAGAGAGGTGAAGGTTGGTACTTTTGAACCCACCTTGAATCTACAAATGATCAACTCTGGGGGATATGAAGGAAAAGGGGGGGCATGATCGAAACATTTAAATATGTCAAAGGGTTAAATAAGGTTCAGGAGGGAAGTGTTTTTAATAGGAAAGTGAACACATGAACAAGGGGACAAAATCTGAAGTTAATTGGGGGAAAGCAACAACAGAAAATATTATTTTACCGAAAGAGTAGTAGATGCTTGGAACAAACTTCCAGCAGACGTGGTTGGTCAATCCACAGTCACTGAATTTAAACATGCCTGGGATAAACATATATCCATCCTAAGATAAAATACAAAAAAATAGTATAAGGGCAGACTAGATGGACCATGAGGTCTTTTTCTGCCGTCAGTCTTCTATGTTTCTATGATATCAACTCTAGGGAAAGCTCCATGATTTGCAGAAGTAGAATAAAAAATAAATTTTAAAAATCAGTAGGAATTTATCTACTCTGAAAGCAACCCAATGCCAGGCAGTGAGGGAAAAATTAAGCGAGCATTTGTTGATCAAATTCAACTAGTGGCTGCCCAACTCTATGCTGTAAGATTTAGTGGAGGATCCCCTCTTTGGACGCTGGTGGCTCCCTTGGCTATGAAAGGGAGAATCAGGCACAACAGAGCAGGGGAAATCTTTACCTTAAACCTCAATGGTCTCTCATATTTCCACTAAGCCCAAGAAAAGCCACCAGGAACGTTTTTCACCAATTGGTTTCTTTCGGATGGGAAAGTTCAGACCACCGGAGATGTTTCAGACTGGTGGAAAGATATGTTAAAACCCAAGGGGGGGGGATCCAGCAACCCTATGTATCAAACACCCTGTTGTGGTTAGCTCTGCCCCAGCTCCTGCCCCAAGGACTGTGGATGTGGGGTAGACATCCACATGCTGCAGGCCTGTTTTGCCCCCGGTGGAATCTGATGATGAAGGCTCTTCTGACCAAAAATCATGAGCAGGGGTAGCGCAGCAGGTAGAGTGCTGTACTGCAGGCCACTGAAGCTGACTTGTAGATCTGAAGGTCAGTGGTTCAAATCTCATCACCGGCTCAAGGTTGACTCAGCCTTCCATCCTTATGAGGTGGGTAAAATAAGGACTCGGATTGTGGGGGCAATAGCCTAGCTCTGTTAAAAAAGTGCTATTGCTAACATGTTGTAAGCCGCCCTGAGTCTAAGGAGAAGGGCGGCATAAAAATCAAATAAATAAATAAATAAATAAATAAGAAGACATGAGTGACAGGGAGGAGGAGAGTGTGGCAGACAGCTCAGAAGGAGATCAGTTATCTAGCTCCTCCTTGGATTCAGAACAAGAGTTAATGATACAGCCACGTATGCGGAGAGCGATGCATAGGCAACAACTGAGAGATTATTATCAAAGAAAATGAGGCCACCTGTGGTTGGGTGGGGCTGTGGTCATTAGTGAGGCTGCTATAAATAGCAGCCTGTGGGTTTGGCCATTGTGGAGGATTATCTGATCGTTGTGTTTCGTGCCTGCTTTGCTGACTTTGACCTTTGTGTGCTGATTTTTCCCCGCTTTGAAACTAAACCAGAGCAAAGTGTGTTTCACTTTGTGAAAGAAGAAGGACTGTGAATTGCCTCCCAGCTGCAAGCTAAGTATCACAGAACTGATAAGGGACTTGTACAAATTACCAGTTTGTTTGGAGACGAGTGCTCTTTGCTATACAAAAAGAGGGCTTGGTTTAAGTGAATTTTCATTATAAAGGACATTGTTTTGAATTTTCAAACGTGTGTGTGTCTGAAATTTGTACCTGTGAATTTTTGGGGGGAGTCTACCAGAAAGCCCGACAGAACACACCCCGAGAGTTGAAATAAATAATCAAGTACCCCTAAATAATAGAAAAAAAATAAGCATCTTCCTGCACAGGAAACAGAATATTACAAGGAACACAGCGTTGTGGATTCTGGCTAGATTTCATTGCCCTTTTCCAGGAAGAGGAAGGCCAGAAATTGTAGTTAAATGTGTGACTTTAGTTGCACCATCTCTTCCCCTTCCACAACTGAAGGGGGTATTGGCTTCCTTATGGCACCTGGAGTTTGTAAAACAAAGCATTACCCCTTAGTAAGCATCTAGAACGAAACCTCATAGAAAACCAACAACCCTTCCTTATTTTTCCAGTTCAAGAGGCAGCATCACTCTTTTCTTTGGCAAAATGATGCAATATTTGAAGTAAATTGAAAACATCATCCCTTGATTGATTAATTCAGATTTTTGTCCTGTTATGGTTAAAAAAAAAAAAGGATTCGCTTAATATTGCAAATGTAACCCCTTTTTTTGGGTAGGGTTGTCCTCCTTATTAAGCCGTATTTTCCCTTTGAATTTACCATTGTTTTCTCAGCCCTCCTGTCACAAAGCAGAGGTCACATCAACATGACCTTTTGCTGGTACAAGGAGGTTGCTAAATAATTCACAGGACCAACTTGATTTCTAGGTCCACATTTGTTTTCTCCACTCTCCTAATCAGGATGCTCATTTAATTCTATTCCAGCACCTGTTCAGCAATTAACACCCTACAATTTGCATCTTACCCTGACATTTGCTATCTTTCCAATTAGTTTTTATATCAGTATAATTAGGTTGGGTTATTACAGTGCATCAAACAGGGTCGAGGCTATTCCCAAGTCTTTTAAGCTCTTCCACAGATTTGTTTAGGGAAGCCACTGAGGGTAAATGGTTGATTAGGATCACTGTTTTTCTTCTTCATTCAGATCAGGAGAAAAACTGTTTTCCCCCTGTGGCTCGTGAATGAGCAGGGAAAAATATATCAACCTAAAAGGGGGAATATTATGTTGCATTGTAGAAGCTGGGGTAGCTTTTGGCAGGGTAGGTTAGGATGAAGAAAGCACCTAGGATGTGCCCCCCTTTCTTTTATAGAGCCACTGGTTTTGTTGTTTAATGCTTGTACCCCCCTAGGAAGGGAATCATAGAAACATAGAAACATAGAAGTCTGACGGCAGAAAAAGACCTCATGGTCCATCTAGTCTGCCCTTATACTATTTTCTGTATTTTATCTTAGGATGGATATATGTTTATCCCAGGCATGTTTAAATTCAGTTACTGTGGATTTATCTACCACGTCTGCTGGAAGTTTGTTCCAAGGATCTACTACTCTTTCAGTCAAATAATATTTTCTCATGTTGCTTTTGATCTTTCCTCCAACTAACTTCAGATTGTGTCCCCTTGTTCTTGTGTTCACTTTCCTATTAAAAACACTTCCCTCCTGGACCTTATTTAACCCTTTAATATATTTAAATGTTTCGATCATGTCCCCCCTTTTTCTTCTGTCCTCCAGACTATACAGATTGAGTTCATGAAGTCTTTCCTGATACGTTTTATGCTTAAGACCTTCCACCATTCTTGTAGCCCGTCTTTGGACCCATTCAATTTTGTCAATATCTTTTTGTAGGTGAGGTCTCCAGAACTGAACACAGTATTCCAAATGTGGTCTCACCAGCGTTCTATATAGCGGGATCATAATCTCCCTCTTCCTGCTTGTTATACCTCTAGCTATGCAGCCAAGCATCCTACTTGCTTTTCCTACCGCCTGACTGCACTGTTCACCCATTTTGAGTCTGTCAGAAATCACTACTCCTAAATCCTTTTCTTCTGAAGTATTTGCTAACACAGAACTGCCAATACAATACTCAGGGAAAGTCTACAGAGAGGGGCAGCATACAAATCTAATACAGTGTTCCCTCGATTTTTTCGGCTTCGAACTTCGCGAATAGCCTATACCACGGTTTTTCAAAAAATATGAATTAAAAAATACTTTGCGGTTCCCCCCCCTATACCATGGTTTTTCCCAACCAATGATGTCATATGTCATCGCCAAACTAATAATTTTTGCAAATAAATAACAAAAAAAAATTGTTAATAAATAATTATGTTTATAAATATCAGGATCACTAAGTGTCTTATTCAATGGTGAGTACCAGTAATAATGGTGAGTAAATGGTTGTTAAGGGAATGGCAAATGGTAATTTAGGGGTTTAAAGTGTTAAGGGAAGGCTTGTGATACTGTCCATAGCCAAAAATGGTGTATTTACTTACGCATCTCTACTTTGCGGAAATTCGACTTTCGCGGGCGGTCTCGGAACGCATCCCCTGCGGAAATCGAGGGAACACTGTAAATAAATAAAATAAAAGTGAACAAGGGTGCTTTGGAACAGAATACAAATTTTTTCCGACGTCAGTGAATCGAGGGCTTGTCATCTGGTGGGTTTTATTTTGTCAATCAGAGCTGGGAAAATTGACTGCCTGTCTTTCCTTAATGACAGCTGGGTTCTGGGTCCTAACTTACTACTTCTACTGCCATTACTACTACGGTATTTATTTTAGAAGATTCTTTTCTATAGGAAAAAAAAAGTTTAAAGCAAAAGTAGCCGTATGGCAGAGGCAAGCTTCTAGCGTCAGATTCAGTTTGCAAACAGTATCTTTGGAGCCTCAGGAAAGTGACAGGAGAAAATAGGGAGTTTTTCAGCCTGAGGGTTACTTTCTAAGGAAAAGATATATATGTGTGTTGGGTTGTAGGTATATGATTCTCCATACCCAGCACAGAGCCATTTTATGAATAGCAATTCTCCCACGGGTGCTGTTTTATGAATGCGCCCATCACATGTTCTCAACATTCCATCCAGTGAAGGGCTGCAAAAATTTTTTAACTACCACATTGTGGGTGTGGCTTATTTTGTGGGTGTGGCTTGCCAACCATGTGACCAGGTGGGAGTGGCTTGACAATCATGTGACTGGGGTTGCTTAAAGGTCCTGTGACTGGCTTAAAGGTGGCCAACTTGATGTCACTCATGTCAAAGGTTTGGATTAGGGTTAGGGTGCCTGGCCTCTCGCCACCTCAAAGAGATACAATTTCCTTTACTATTATTGAACATCCAAAATATACTATTTTAATTCTATCTATATATATATGCCATATGTGTACATACATATTACACACAGGCACACAAAAATATACATTATCTGCTATATAAACTGCACAAATCCTGTTTTCCTTGGTAGATCTAAAATATTGTTTTCTGAGTGGTAATCACTGAGTTAGATGATGTTAAAGGTTGACCCTAGGAAGCACTTAAAATCAGCTACCAAAGAATAACTTCATCTTTTACCCCAAGATTTCAGTGGACTTAATGCAGTGTATTTATGTAGAGTAAAAATAATAAAGGTGGGATACAAATAAGTAAAACAATAATAATCCCAGAACAATTGGAGAATCACTTAAATACCAGCGGCATTAACAAAATTGCCGTCAGTCAGTTGCAAAAGGCATCTTTACTCAGAACAGCTTACACCCTGCAATTGTACCTTTAATACCATCAAACCTCAACATCTGCTTAGACCAGGTTCTTGGGAAGGACTTTATATGTGGATAAAAATTCCAAATTCCATCTGATGAACATCTGACTTTACAACAAACCATGATAATAACCATGGGTTGATAATTGTGACTGCAGTAGGAGTTTGCCTCTGGGTTTATGACTTGGGTGATGTGGGGAATGCTGCCAATTGTGGTTTAGTAAAACCCTGCCATTTCGCTTTAAAAGAAACCATTAGTTGTTTTCCTTTATAGTGAAATGGCATTAATAATTAAAGTGAAATAACATTAAAAGAAAACATTTGGCCCACTGCAACAACATAGCCAAGAAGGCTTCAAGAGTTGTAAACCTAATCCTACGTAGCTTCTGCTCTGGCAATCTCACACTACTTACCAGAGCTTACAAAACGTTTGCCAGACCCATCCTCGAATACAGCTCATCTGTTTGGAACCCATATCGCATCTCAGACATCAACACCCTTGAAAATGTCCAAAGATGCTTCACCAGAAGAGCCCTGCACTCCTCCACTCGAAACAGAATACCCTACGAGACTAGACTTTCAATCCTGGGCCTAGAAAGCTTAGAACTAAGACGCCTTAAACAAGATCTAAGTATTGGCCACAAGATCATATGCTGCAATGTCCTGCCTGTCGGTGACGACTTCAGCTTCAACCACAACAACACAAGAGCACACAACAGATTTAAACTTAATATTAACTGCTCCCAACTTGACTGTAAAAAATATGACTTATATAACTGAGTCGTCGTAGCGTGGAACTCATTACCAGACTCCATAGTGTCATCCCCAAACCCCCAACACTTTACCCTTGGATTATCCATGGTTGACCTATCCAGATTCCTAAGAGGTCAGTAAGGGGCGAGTACAAGTGCACTAGAGTGCCTTCTGTCCCCTGTCCTATTGCTCTCCTATGTCTCCCATACCTTTCTTCTATTCCTATATCTCTTCTTCTATTCTTTCATTGATATGTTCTATTACTATACCTTCTTTTCTATTCTTTCTTAGATATATTTTACTATGAGTATCTCCTCTATAACCTTCTTCATGTATTTTACTATGTATATATAGATATATACCCATTAAAACCCTCACTGTGTATTGGACTAAATAAATAAACAAACAAACAAACAAACAAATAAATATATAAATAAATACATACATACATACATACATACATACATACATACATACATACATACATAAATAAATAAATATATATTTTTTAAAAAAGGTCTGGAAGAGAGTTCCTCTCTTTAGTTCTTAAGCTCCTGCTTGAAGGATAAAGCTCCTGCCCAGCCAACAAGTATAAGCACAATATTGGATATGTGCAGACCAATTAATATGTGATGCAAAAATAAGTCATGCAAAATAGGAATCATTGAGTCTGTCGTCTGCACCTTCTATAACTGTCTGGTTTGGTGCTGCAACCCAACAAGACCGACACAGACTCCAGAGGATAATCAGAACTGCAGATAAAACAATTGCTGCCAATCTGCCTTCCATTGAGAACCTGTATACTGCACGAGTCAAAAAGAGGGCAGGGAAAATATTTACCGCCCCCTCGCATCCTGGACACAAACTGTTTCAAGTCCTACCCTGAAATCATCCCTACAGAGCACTGCACACCAAGACAACTAGACACAAGAACAGTTTTCCCCCCGAACATCATCACCCTACTAAACAAATAATTCCCTCAACACTGTCAGACTTTCTACTAAATCTGCACTTCTATTTCTACTAGTTTTTTCTCATCATTCCTATCATCCTTTCTCTCCCACTTAGGACTGTATGACTGTAACTTGTTGCTGTATCCTAAGATTTTTATTAATATTGATTGTTTCTTCATCGCTTATTTGACCCCTATGACAATCATTAAGTGTTGTACCACATATTTCTTGACAAATCTGTATTTTCTTTTATGTACACTGAGAGCATCTGCACCAAGACAAATTCCTTGTGTGTCCAATCACACTTGGCCAATAAAGAATTCTATTCTGTTCTATTCTATTCTATTCTATTCCATTCAGAAAATTTGGCATGCAGGAGCTGAGCTCACCCACTGGTCTCTCTCAGATTTGCATTGTGTGTTTTTTCGATCGGATACCGTAAATATCCGATCTGTGCACATATTTATAAACTCCCCCTCCCAATCTCTCCCCCCTCCACCACACTTCTTCATTTGCTTGTGGGCGTTTTGTCACTCGGAGCAGGTGACTGCATCATTATTGGCTTCTATCTTTTGTGGAAGGAAGATGTGAAAAAATATTGTGAGAAAGAGAGAGAGAGAGAGAAAGATCTCGGCTTGGTTGCATTTTAACACCTTCTCTGATAAGCAGGTGACCAGTCTCGGGTGCTAAATTCTTGTCTGTGGCGGTCTGTGAAATAAATCTGTGAGTTGTACAGTTCCCAAGCTGTCAGCCATGGTTTGCACTGATGGACTTCTGAAACAGGGGTTTCCTCTCCGATCTGTGTAACAGTCAACAGCCACTAGGGAGCTGTCTTTAGCTCAATAGCGAGCGAGGTCATTAGCTCAATAACAGTGGACACTCTTTTATAACCTTGCTTGCAAATGAATATGGCAAGCTTTGGGTGTATATTTGTGCACACTCATACTGTCTTTTGCAAAATACAGAATGGCACACGTCATGCCACGGTTCCAGACCATGGTATCATATATTTATAGAATAAACAAAACAGCTGCGTTTAACTGATGGATTTGTTAAGAGGGGCAATTAACAAAACTGCATCAGCAACAATAGCATCGAAGGAACTGACCCTCTTTTTAATATTCTTTCTATGCACATCATGAAAAATTACATCTTTTTAAAGTTTTAAAACATTGCTCACCAAAGCAAGCATAACTCGTATTTTACTCAAGTGCATCTCTTTACTCATTTTCCCCCTCTCTATGGATTACTCTAAACGTGATTCAATAAGAATCTGATCTTTAATGCATGGATATATTAAGGATAAACAATGCTTTTATATCCATGATATAAAAAGGCTACTTTTTTCTTTCTTTCTTTTTTAATTTGGGTTTCTTTGACATGAATGTTCATCTATATGAGTTGCAACTGCACAGCCATTTTAATTTGGTGATAACCTTAATTATATCGATGCTGTATTATTTCAAATTATATTCTGCGTGTCCTTCAGTGGGGGTCAATTTTATAAGACTCTTACAAAAGACATAAGTGAGCCCTCAACAATTATGAGACGGGGCTCATTTAAAACAAAATTGAAAGAGCAACAAAGGAAGCTTAGTGTCAGAGGAGGTTGAAACTGAACAAGAAATAATGGGTGGAAGATGATTAAAGAGAGATTCAAACTAGAACTGAGGAGAAATTTCTTGAAAGCGACAACAATGAACGAAGTCCTCTGGGCTTACCTCCAGAAGTTGTGGATGGTCCATCACTGGAAATTTTCAAGACTGGGCATCCATTTTTTCTGGAAATGGTAGGGAGGGTCTTCTGTTCAGGCTGAGTAGTGGCAAAGCATTTTCATATGGATGCCAAAAAAATTACATGTGTCAAGTTGTAACTGTTGAATTTGACTAGAAAGAAACTAAACCAGCCATCTATGATTCATGCAACAAACCACTGCTTAGCAAAACTTAATATATAGTATGTAGAAGCAGCTGTAATTTCTCATTTTGGACAGAAAGCCAGAAGTATGACTTAAGCTTTTGGAAACTCTAGTAAATACTAAAATTGGTCCACAGATGTTTCTTTATTTCTAATACCCAGGAGTTGCCCTAAAGCAACAGCTCTCATAGCAATGTATAATCAAAGTGCTGATAAAATAAACCGAGGACAAAATTAAACTGTTCTTTAAAAGTAGCTGCTGAAAACCACTCCAACTTAGAACAGTTAACGGGAAGTGAATTAAAGCACCACTTTGCAGCAGGACATAGAAAAATCCAATGGAACAACCTTCATGACATTTTTGTCACTTATTTGCTACAAAGAAGGCAAAAGAATCACAATTTGGGGATGGAGAACTCATCCAAATGAAGATGGCAACTTAATTTATCACTCACTTTTTGTTGTTACCAAGGACATGATTTTGAAGAGGGCTGAAACTCAGTGGAGGCAGATCTACATTGCATTCAAATGCTAGCAGTTTCCTTGATTGACATTTCCAGTCAAAAGAGAAGCCGTAACAAGGATATTGGAAGAAATGTCCTGAGTTCGAATGTGAGTGTTCTGTCGGGCTCTCTGGTACACTCCTCCCAAAAATTCACAGGTACAAATTTCAGACACACACACATTTGAAAATTCAAAACAATGTTCTTTACAATGAAAATTCACTTAAACCAAGCCCTCTTTGGGTATAGCCAAGAGCACTCGTCTCCAAACAAACTGGTAATTTGTACAAGTCCCTTATCAGTTCTGTGATACTTAGCTTGCAGTTGTGAGGCAATTCACAGTCCTTCTTCTTTCACAAAGTGAAACACACTTTGCTCTAATTTAGTTTCCAAGCGGGGGAAAATCAGCACACAAAAGGTCAAAGTCAGTAAAGCAGTCACGAAACACCACGATAAGATAATCCTCCACAATGGCCAAACCCACAGGCTGCTATTTATAGCAGCCTCACTAATTACCAAAGCCCCACCCAACCACAGGTGGCCTCCTTTTCTTTGATAATAATCTCTCAGTTGTTGCTGCCTATGCATCGCTCTCCGCATGCGTGGCTGTATCATTAACTCTTGTTCCGAATCCAAGGAGGAGCTAGATAATTGATCTCCTTCTGAGCTGTCTGCCCCACTCTGCTCCTCCCTGTCACTCATGTCTTCTTGGTCAGAGGAGCCTTCATCAGCAGATTCCACCAGGGGCAAAACAGGCCTGCAGCATGTGGATGTCTCCCCCACATGCACAGTCCTTGGGGCAGGAGCTGGGCCAGAGCTAAGCACAACAGTGAGCTGAGCCATGGATAAACACACTGGGCAGCTGTTTGAAGAAAAAGTTTCATTTGACAGTTTAATATGGTGTATAGCAGAGATCTTCAAACCTGGCAACTTTCAGACTTGTGGACTTCAGCTCCCAGAGTTGAACCCCACAAGTCTTAAAGTTTCCAAGTTTGGGGACTCTTGGTGTATATTATTTTAAGGTAGTAATATTGCACAGTTGACTAAAACTACCCTCCTCTTCAAGGAGCTGCCCAATGTGGAGAACTTTGCTTCTAACAATATATTTCTGATTTTCAGCAAGATTTTGGACATGGCTCACAATGTTGGACTCAAGGTCCTATTAATTCTTCTCTGCTTCTGCACACGGATCAAGTCTCTCTTACTATCTCCCTACCCCTTGTCTTCAACACACGGAATTCTCAGCAGTAATAGTGCTAGGAATTCTGGGAATGGGCAACTCCACGCAGAATGTTTTCGAAATTCAAACCTGACCACTAGCACCCACCCGCCCCCAAATTTGAGAGCATGATTGGATCAAAGCTGAAGAAGCTTCTTGCATGAGAAGCGAAATGCCTTCAAAGAAAAACAAGAAAGTCCAGCTGCCTTTTTGAAAAATTCCCCTTTGAGGACATCTTGTGCCTTGTGCACCAGTTGCGACCCTACTTGTACCGGGAGTCACTGCTCACAGTCACTCATGCCCTCATCACCTCGAGGCTCGACTACTGTAACGCTCTCTACATGGGGCTACCTTTGAAAAGTGTTCGGAAACTTCAGATCGTGCAGAATGCAGCTGCGAGAGCAATCATGGGCTTCCCTAAATATGCCCATGTCACACCAACACTCCGCAGTCTGTATTGGTTGCCGATCAGTTTCCGATCACAATTCAAAGTGTTGGTTATGACCTATAAAGCCCTTCATGGCACCGGACCAGGTTATCTCAGGGACCGCCTTCTGCTGCACGAATCCCAGCGACCAGTTAGGTCCCACAGAGTGGGCCTTCTCTGGGTCCCGTCAACTAAACAATGTCGTTTGGCGGGGCCCAGGGGAAGAGCCTTCTCTGTGGCAGCCCCGGCCCTCTGGAATCAACTCCCCCCAGAGATTAGAATTGCCCCCACCCTCCTTGCCTTTCGTAAGCTCCTTAAAACCCACCTCTGCTGTCAGGCATGGGGGAATTGAGATCCTCTTTCCCCCTAGGCCTTTACAATTCTATGCATGGTATGTATGTATGTTTGGTTTTTATATTAATGGGTTTTTAATCGTTTTTAGTATTGGATTACTATTGTACACTGTTTTATTGTTGCTGTTAGCCGGCCCGATTCTTCGGAGAGGGGCGGCATACAAATCCAATAAATAAATAAATAAATAAAATCTATCCTGTTTGTTTACAGGATTTTTGTAAACCCAAGATTGCAAATCAACACAGCAGGGTAGTGAATGAGATGGCAACCCCTTGAGGCCTCTTAATATTTCCCTTTTTCCTTTCTTTCTATTTTTTCCCTTCCTGATTGGGAGGCTGTTGCAGTTTTGGCAAATAGACAAAGGTGCTCTGCCTTAACTACACTGAGTAGCTCTAAAAAGTTATCAGCTGGATTGGCAGCAGCAATGTTCCAATCTCTCTCCCCAGCACATACAGGTCAGGGATTGTCCCTTTGCAAAGCCTGGCAAGTTGAACTGGCAGCTTGAGTATTAATTAAGCAGCTGATAAAGTTTCATTTGGCACATTGTTTCTGCAATAAAAAAGGGCTCTAATTGTACAGAAATAGGCTCATATTGGAACATCCTGGCAGGGTGGCAGAGCAGCCACTGGGACGAGCCAGCATGTGTAAAGCTTAAATCTTCAGCTGATTTTTTCAAGGCGCAGCCCTAGGGCAGTGCTGGTGAACCTATGGCACGGGTGCCACTGGTGGCAAATGGCATGCGAGCCATTGCCCTAGCTCAGCTCCAATGTGCATGTGTGTGCTGGCCTACTGATTTTTGGCTCTCACAGAGACTCTGGAAGGCACTTTTAGCTTCCAGAGAGCCTCTGGGGGATGAGGGAGGTCATTTTTACCCTTGCCCAGTGTTGTGGTTAGCTCTGGCCCAGCTCCTGCCCCAAGGACTGTGGATGTGGGGGAGACATCCACATGCTGCAGGCCTGTTTTGCCCCCGGTAGAATCTGATGATGAAGGCTCCTCTGACCAAGAAGACATGAGTGACAGGGAGGAGGAGAGTGGGGCAGACAGCTCAGAAGGAGATCAATTATCTAGCTCCTCCTTGGATTCAGAACAAGAGTTAATGATACAGCCACGTATGCGGAGAGCGATGCATAGGCAGCAACAACTGAGAGATTATTATCAAAGAAAATGAGGCCACCTGTGGTTGGGTGGGGCTGTGGTAATTAGCGAGGCTGCTATAAATAGCAGCCTGTAGGTTTGGCTATTGAGGAGGATTATCTGATCGTTGTGTTTCGTGACTGCTTTACTGACTTTGACCTTTTGTGTGCTGATTTTTCCCCGCTTTGAAACTAAACCAGAGCAAAGTGTGTTTCACTTTGTGAAAGAAGAAGGACTGTGAATTGCCTCCCAGCTGCAAGCTAAGTATCACAGAACTGATAAGGGACTTGTACCAATTACCAGTTTGTTTGGAGACGAGTGCTCTTTGCTATACAAAAAGAGGGCTTGGTTCAAGTGAGTTTTCATTATAAAGAACATTGTTTTGAATTTTCAAACGTGTGTGTGTCTGAAATTTGTACCTGTGAATTTTTGGGAGGAGTCTACCAGAGAGCCCCACAGAACACCCAGTTCCAGAGAAGTCTTTGGAACCTGGGGAGGGCGAAACACAAGCCTACTGGACCCACTAGAAGTTGGGAGACAGGCCATTTCCGGCCTCCAGACAGCTTCTGGGGAGTGGGAGAAGCTGTTTTCACCCTCCCCAGGCATTGCATTATGGGAGCAGGCATTCGCGCATGGGCGATAGCGCATGCCCATGCACCCGAGGGAAAAAAGGTTCGCCATCACTGCCCTAGGGTGTCTTTATGGGAAAGACAACTGAATTGTGGTCCTCTAGAAATGGAGCAGAGAGATAGATGTGCTTAAGGATGAGCCTTGATAGGCAGCTGAGCAAGGAGGTTAGGGGAACGTTGTAGCTCTGTGTTCAGCTCAGTTCTGGTCTTGTTCACACAACATGCTCAACTCAGGAGGGAATTAGTGTGCTGCACAAACCTTGTAAAGATAACCATGTCCTCAAGTGGAACTTGGCTTCTTGGCTGGAAGATGGAAGTACTTTGTCATCCTTTTATTTTTTCTTCTTTTTTGATTGTTCCTAGCCTACAGCCCTTACGTTCCCAATCCAGCACAGCTACATGTCTAAGCCCATAGAAGATTGGTAAAACTCTGCCACTTACATGAATACACTACCTAATTTGGCTTGGTTACAATTTATGGAACTCAATGATAAAGCCTGTTACTTATTCTCTTGCCTTATTTCTTCCTTCCATGAATGAAGCTCCTTGGGCCAATTATCTTCCATGAATGAAGATAAGTGCAGGAAATTGCTTAAATTTGACTGGGTTCACATCAGCTAATTTCATTCATTCATTCATTCATTCATTCATTCATTCATTCATTCATTCATTCATTCATTCATTCATTGGATTTGTATGCCGCCCCTCTCCGAAGACTCAGGGCGGCTCACAACATAATAATAAAAAAATAACAGAATACAATGTCAAACCTAGAATCCAATTAATATAACTAACTACTCTAAACCCCAAAAGCATTAAAAGTATTCATTTACATTCAGACAACAAGCATGCATCACATTTATTGGGCAGAAACTGGGGTCTAGTGACCCTAAGCCTGGTGACATAGATGGGTTTTCAAGTTCTTGTGGAAGGCGAGGAGGGTGTGGGTAGTACAAATCTCTGGGGGGAGCTGATTCCAGAGGGCTGGGCCCCCCACAGAGAAGGCTCTTCCACTAGGCCCTGTCTGGTTGACAGGACCTGGAGAAGGCCAACTCTGTGAGACCTGACTGGTCACTGGGACTCATACGGCAGGAGGTGGTCCCGTAAGTAGTCTGGTCCAATGTCATGTAGGGCTTTAAGTTATGGTTTATCCAACTGTCATTTGCAGAGGAAGCCATAATGGTCTGGTTCTCGTCAAGGCAAACACATTATGGTTTAATTACCAATCCAGCCATTGAACTAGGATATATTGTCCACCTAGCTCAAAGTCATATGGTCTCGATAATCATAATAAAACATCAACTTTGGTCTAGTGCAGTCCTTCTCAAATAGTAGGTTGTGCCCCCCTAGGGTGTGTGTGGGGAATGATGCCAGGGGGGGCAGATGTGACCCTGGGGAACATGTGTGGTCCCTCTCGATTGATTCCCCCAGTTGGGGAGTGTTTTCCCAGTTGCATGCTGCTCCGAACCCGGAAGAGAAGGCGGCCAGGTGGGCGGGGCCATTGTTTAGGTTCTTCCTGTTCTTGGCAGGCACTGTGGTGCTTATGGACCAGACCGGGCACCCCAAAACATCGGCTTGATGAAGCTGGCCTGCCACTGTGTCAAAACACTAAAATTCCATTGGGGCCCAAAACGGAGAGTTGGTGGGGGCATGAAATATTTACTTCTTCCTGGAGAGGGGCACAACAGAAAATAACTGAGAAGCACTGGTCATAGGGGCTGCCACAGAGAGAAGGGGTTCAGGCTGTTTTCCAAAGCACCAGAGGGCCAGATAAGGAATAAGGGATAGAAACTGACCAAGGAGATATTCTGACCAGAGGGCCAGATAAGGAATAAGGGATAGAAACTGACCAAGGAGGAACTTTCTGACAGTGAGAGTGATCAGCCAGTGGAACAGCTTGTCTGCGGAGGTTGTGAGAGCTTCAACACTTGAGACTTGCAAGGGGAGATTGGACTGCCATTAGTCTGATAGGATATAGGGACTCCTGCTTGAGCAGGGGGTTGGACTAGATGACCTACAAGGTCCCTTCCGATTCAAATAGATAGATAGATAGATAGATAGATAGATAGATAGATAGATAGATAGATAGATGGATGGATGGATGGATGGATGGATGGATGGATGGATGGATGGATGGATGGATGGATAGATGATAGATAGATGATAGATAGATGATAGATAGATAGATAGATAGATAGATAGATTATATATATATATATATATAGATAGATAGATAGATAGATGATAGATAGATAGATAGAGAGATAGATAGATAGATAGATAGATAGATAGAGAGATAGATAGATGATAGACAGATAGATGATAGATAAATAGATAGATGATAGATAGATGATAGATAGATGATAGATAGATAGATAGATAGATGATAGATAGATAGATAGATAGATGATAGATAGATAGATAGATAGATGATAGATAGATGATAGATAGATAGATAGATAGATAGATGATAGATAGATAGATAAATAGATCGATAGATGATAGATAGATGATTTATAGATGATAGATAGATAGATAGATAGATAGATGATAGATAGATACATAGATAGAGAGAGAGAGAGAGAGAGATGAGAGAGAGAGAGGAGAGAGAGAGATAGACAGACAGATAGACAGACAGACAGATGATGGATGGATGGATGGATGGATAGATGATAGATAGATAGATAGATAGATAGATAGATAGATAGATAGATAGATAGATAGATAGATAGAAGATAGATGGATGGATGGATGATAGATAGGATCCAATCTAGTCAGTCACCAAAACCATAGGTTTTTGTCTTCTGAGTTTTTTGGATTTGTGCTGAAGCCCATCTTCAAGGAACTTTTCTCTAGCAGAGTCTCTCAACTCTCAGGGAGTTGATGTTCACAAGTTTTAAAGTTGCCAAGTTTGGGGACCCCTGATTTAGATCTACAAACTCTGAGATGGGCATAAATGTGCCATCAATCTCTTCAAACAGTTGTCGTTTTTGTCCTGCCCAGAAGATACACAGTACATTTTTTATCGTTCTCTTTTTTGGAATGCTTACTGGCTTACCCTTGATGATGCTTGAGTGACACCTCTCTCCTTGGTGCCTCTGGAGGTGAGAGCTTTAAATCAATGGTACAGCAGCAGAAATACAAATTTGGAGCCATATCTTTGTTGTTAGTGAGCCTTCTGTCTCTCATCATTCTCCCCACCTTGACTAATTCATGGCTCAGCTGTAAGAGACAGTGTGTTGCTGTCAGCCTCCTGATGGGGTTGTTGTTAACAATGACAGAGTACTTCATCAATATGTTCTCCTATATTCAATACTGTGAATGCTGGGAAAAAATGGTTTTGTGTGCTATTCCTCTGTCTGCGGCCAGGTGGGATTCAATGGTTGCTAATGAAGGTGATATATGTATGCCAAACCCCAACAATATAGAGAGGGACTATCTATATATTATTGCTATGTGTCTTCCTGACTATCCCTGTAGTCCATTTTTGAATCTACTCCAGAAACAACAACTTTCATGTTTCAACATGAAGCAGTAGCCTTGAAAATTGCATAGGATTTAATCTAGCATAAGATTTAATTCAAAAGGATTTATTTGCATAGGATTTAGGCCAGCCTTCTCGCATCTGACTACCCACTAGATTCTGGAAGCAATAGCAATACCACTTAGACTTACTTCCCCCTAGGCCATTACAAGTTATGCATGGTATGTTTGTGTGTATGTTTGGTTTTATAATAAGGGTTTTTAGTTGTTTTATTAATTGGATTGTTACATGCTGTTTTTTATCATTGTTGTTAGCTGCCCCGAGTCTATGGAGAGGGGCGGCATACAAATCAAATAAATAAATAAATAATAAATCCAATAAATAAATAAATAGACTCTTTGAAATTTTGGTGGATCTTATACATCCCAAAAGTACTTATAGTCTAAAAAGTATGGTATATTTGTACTATACTCTTATTCCTTACTCTTACTATAACAGGAATAAGAATAGCCTATGGATCCAGGACCATATTCCAATCAAAACCGTCTTTTTATTTTATTTTAATTTTTCGGAGCATCTAAAGTCCAATTAATAATAAATAAATATTTATTATTATTATTATTATTATTATTATTATTATTATTATTATTATTATTACTACTAATTAGATTTGTATGCCGTCCCTCTCCGAAGACTCTGCTCACAAAATAACATCAATACAATATAAATACAAATCTAATGTTAAAAAATTTAAACAAACTAATTTAAAACACATTGTTATAAAAAACTTATATACTACACAATCATACACACTGAAACCGACTGAACATTAACATAATAAAGGTCAGAGAAAAAAGGAGGGGGGGGAATAAATAATAAATAATAAATAATAAGTAACAAGTAACAAGTAACAAGTAACAAGTAACAAGTAACAAGTAACAAGTAACAAGTAACAAGTAACAAGTAACAAGTAACAAGTAACAAGTAACAAGTAACAAGTAACAAGTAACAAGTAACAAGTAACAAGTAACAAGTAACAAGTAACAAGTAACAAGTAACAATAACAAATAACAAATAATAAATAATAATATATTTTTTCCTCCCTTCCCCCTAGGCTTATAGAATTTATACATGGTATGCTTGTTTGTATGATTGGTCTCTTAAATTGGGTTTTTTTAGATTACTTTTTAATATTAGATTTGTTACGTTGTTTTCTTTATTGTTGTTAGCCACCCCGAGTCTTCGGAGAGGGGCGGCATACAAATCTAAATAAACTAAACTAAGTAATAAATAATAAATAATAAATAATAAATAATAAATAATAAATAATAAATAATAAATAATAAATAATAAATAATAAATAATAAATAATAAATAATAAATAATAAATAATAAATAATAAATAATAAATAATAAATAATAAATAATAAATAATAAATAATAAATAATAAATAATAAATAATAAATAATAAATAATAAATAATAAATAATAAATAATAAATAATAAATAATAAATAATAAATAATAAATAATAAATAATAAATAATAAATAATAAATAATAAATAATAAATAATAAATAATAAATAATAAATAATAAATAATAAATAATAAATAATAAATAAATCTGATAAAGACTCCACTATGTTCCATTTTGCTATAGAAAATGTATACTGTAATTCTTGAAGTAAACCTAATACTGTACTTTAAAAGGCAAACTATCCTTCCAAATCCAGGAGAAAAATGAACTATCCCAGTAGGTGCCTACTTTGTCGTACTGTACCTGTCACAGCTTTCATGGCTCCACCAAAACATTGCAAACTTAATTCTTTTAAATTATGGAAGGTAACACTTTAGGATTCAATTAATATTGTGCACATGGACAAATTGGGGTTTAATTCTAGTTGCCCTCCACTAAAAGCAACCACCAGAAAGAGAAATCCAGGCATACACTCCCTACACACCATTGCTATGATTTCAAGCATGACATGGTCGAAGGGTCAAGGGGTTATCACACTCCTCCTTCCTCACTACAATTGGGGCATTGATCTGCCTAGAGCCAGGAATCCAATGCACCCAGCTTTCTGTCAGATTGTCATTTAGGAAGCTGAGACCCGTTGTAAATTTACCGGGCAATAAAATTGTGGATTCCGCAATCTTCGTGGCACTTTTATGACTTTCTTTTGCTCTTCAATTTACTGCCTCTTGGCAGGACATTTGTTTATGAATGCATCTGTGGGGCTGCTGGCCAGCCGATCTGGTGGGGGATTGTGGAGGTAGAGTGGAATACAACAGGCAGCTTGGACGATATTCCCGAGGGGATAGGATTGGAAGCTCCCAGGCCAGTGGCAGAGAGAATAATCTCTGGATCCCTCATATAGGAACTGTCAGAATGGCGAATACATTAAAACTCTAGAAGGTAAGGGGAAGTGAATGACAGGGAATGAAAATAACAAACAAACAAACAAACCAGCTTTCCAGGGATTCGATGGAGAGGGGGGGTGTAGCATCAGCTCCCAACTGAGTTTGCACAGTAGGACACAATGTTAAATACAGGCTGTCAGCATCGCGACTTTCTCTGATCAGCCCCCTGCAGAACTTCTCAAAGCTATGTAGAAATGGTAATGGTGATGGAAAGAGAGAGAGGAGGAGGTGGTGAAGCTTGCATTCAGGGGAAAAAAACCCTGCAAAATGAATGTTGTCAAGGAAACTAGTATTGAAAACGGCTGTCAGGCAACTTGTAGATTTTTCTTAGTTTTCCTAGTTTTTCTGGGTGTTTAAAATTTGTATCATTTAATGCAATTCATTTAACGGGATTTGAAAGAATTAGAATGGTGGCTAGGTTTAGGGATAGCAAAATGCATTGTGTGTTTTGCTTATCCCCTGAATTCAGTAGAAATTATTGTAGAGTTTCAGCACTACAATAACTGCATTTCCAGGATGTCTCCAAAATTTCTGCCTTTTAGCGCCCTAAAACCATGACAATGGATTACATTACGGAGTTACAACTCCAGATTTTTCATCCAGTTCACATTCCTGGCTGCCCTCTATCCATTGTTGGAAGTGAAGACAAAATTGCTGTTCATGGTTTAAACCAAACAAAGGCTCTATGTTAAATAGCAAAGGAATTTCAGCTTCAAAATAAAGTGGAACAGAACAAAATCCAAGTAAACAAAAAGATTTGTGCAGAAGTTTAAAAAAAGTTTGTCTCCTGCAGATGGAAGTTGAAAGTCCATCTTCTAAAGCAGGGTTCTCCAACTTTAGTAATTTTAAGGCTTGTGGACTTCCCAGAGTTGAGGTCCATAAGTCTAAAAGTTGCCAAGGTTGGAGACTAGGGGTGAGTTTAAGCAGGTATGGGTTCCAGACAGATAAGCTGTATTCAAGGATTGGTCTGGCAATTTTTTTTGTATACTCTGGTTAGTAGTGTGATATTACCTGAGAAGAAGCTATGTAAGATTAGGTTAACAACTCTTGAAGCCTATTTGACAATGTAGTTCCACTGGACTTTGGCATTCATTTAATATGAATAAGATTTTTGACAGATATCAAGATTTTTGATATGAATATTCCAAGATTTTTGACAGAGTGACAGAGTTTTGTTTATTCAGCTTCTATTTGGTGTTCTGATTCTTTTTGCCAATTTGCAAAAAGGACAGAGCATTTGTTGGTTGAGATTTGGAGTTGCTAAGTGTTTGACCATTCTGACACAGAGTCAAGGTCTTTTTGGAGGGTAGCAGTATCATTGGTAGTGTTAAAGAGTTTTACATCATCAGCGAAGAGAACGCAGTCACTTGTCATGTGATCGCAAAGGTCATTTATATAGAGTGTAAAGAGTGTTGGTCCTAGTATGGTGCCTTGAGGGTACAGCGCTGTTAACAGAAACAGGATTAGATAGGGCGCTCCCTATTTTATTTGATTCTGTCTCCTGAGTCCCAGCTGACCAGGAGGAATATGGTATGTACTATCACCTATGGTGGGAGTGCAAAAAGATCAAAATTTATTGGGGGAAAATAGGAAATTGGCTTGAGGAAATTCGGGGTATTAAACTAGAAAAAACTCCAGAGTGTTTCCTTTTAGGAATCTTTCATCAACATCTTGATAAAAACCAGTTATATTTGGTCATCCATATTACAACTGCAGCCAGAATAGCTTACACACAAATGTAGAAAAATGAAGGAACTCCACGGAAAGGGCAGATTCTGGAGAAAATCATACATTATGCAGAAGTGGACAAACTAACATTAGAACTTAAAAATAAAGAAGAATCTTCATTTTATAATTGCTGGGATTTATTCTATCGCTGGCTAGAAAAAAGGCCAAACCGTCACAACTCCCAGAATTCCCCATCCAGCCTTCGCCAGTTGAAGTCCAAATATCTTCAAGTTGCCAAGGTTGGGAAACACTGCTATAGAGCACTGGTAACATCATGGTGACATCAAAGAACTGGTTGTACTGGTGCTGTTCTGTGAATGCCGCCTTCTTTTTTAATATTATTTTTTTAGGGGGGAATTTTGGGGGGGGAGGAATTTTTTTCAATGTGTTTTCAATGCGCATGCACAGAAGTCAAATTTCTGCCACTGTGCATGCATAGCCATCTAGTTTTGGTGGTTTTTTGGGGGGAAGTTTTTGGGATTTTTTTTGGTATTGCGCATTTGCACAAGCAAAGCATGCATGTGGCCATGTGGTGTAGCCGTGCGGTGCAGGATGAAGTGAACCACCAGCATGGCAAGTTAGAACCCACCCCTGAGGACCACTATGTGTTATTCTTGTTTTTTGAGCTGGCAGTGTGTCCACACATAGATTAGATTAGATTAGATTAGATTTATTGGATTTATATGCCACCCCTCTCTGCAGACTCGGGGCGGCTCACAACGATGGCAAAAACAGTACATAGTGACAAATCTAATATTTACCAATCTAATTACAGTTTTAGATTAAAAAATTCATAAAAGCAACCCCAATATATATAAAAAACAAGCACACAATCAATCATACACCAAAACAACATGGGCAGGGGGGAGATGTTTCAATTCCCTCATTCCTGATGGCAGAGGTGGGTTTTAAGGAGTTTACGAAAGGCAAGGAGGGTGGGGGCAATCCTAATCTCAGGGGGGAGCTGGTTCCAGAGGGTCGGAGCCACCACAGAAAAGGCTCTTCCCCTGGGTCCTGCCAGATGACATTGTTTAGTCGACGGGACCCGGAGAAGGCCAACTCTGTGGGACCTAACCGGTCGCTGGAATTCGTGCAGCAAAAATAGGAATTTAATATTTTAAAAATCCTTAAATAATGCAGGGCAACAGCTGACAAAGCATTTTTTCCCCTAAATTTCCAGACTTTGAGCTGAAAACGTGCAGCTAAATATTGTAAAAATATTTGTCTGGTGGTTATATGATAGAGTGCTTATCGTTCATCTTTTAAAAGACTTTATCTTTCTGATCGGTTAGAGAAGCAAATTCTAGGGGTCCAATTACTTTGGGGTATTGAATATTGAATACCCACAGCTGGACTTCAGCATGCAAATCCAACAGAACTGCTGATCTAGTATATATCCACTAGCCTCCTAACTCATTTTGATCATCATCCAATCCTCCCCCTCACTCTTTTGGCTCACAAATTTAAATTGCACAGCACAATAATTACTACTGGGACTTGATCTAATGAGTTGCTCAGGGGTGGTTCATTTCCTTGGATTCCATTAGGTTGAAATCTATTTAAATCCTGCCACCCAGGTTACTATGAGGCTGATTTAAACCGAAAGATTAATTGTACCCTGCGTTCTTTCTCCATAAAAAGTTAGCTTTATATCCTTTTCATGAATTTCACAAATTCATTGAGTTGCTCACCCTGACACATCGGATGCTGGAATCAATAAGCATTTGTCCCCACAAATCACTTAGATGAATTAAAGTCTTCAAGATTCTGTTTTCGGTGTATCCTTCTGCACATTGCTCTCCGAAGGTGATTTTTTAAAAAAGTCTAAATGTATAGTATCAAATGCTAATGTTTTTCTGCACAATATGAAGGGTTCCAATTAATTGCATTACACCAACACTGGTTGCTGATCAGTTTCCGGTCACAATTCAAAGTGTTGGTTATGACCTATAAAGCCCTTCATAGCACCAGGCCAGATTATCTCAGGGACTGCCTTCCGCCGCACGAATCCCAGCAACCAGTTAGGTCCCACAGAGTGGGTCTTCTCCGGGTCCCGTCAACTAAACAATGTTGTTTGACGGGGTCCAAGGGAAGAGCCTTCTCTGTGGCGGCCCCGGCCCTTTGGAACCAACTCCCCCCAGAGATTAGAATTGCCCCCACCCTCCTTGCCTTTCAAAAGCTGCTTAAAACCCTCCTCTGCCGCCCGGCATGGGGGAACTGAGATACACTTCCCCCTAGGCCTTTACAATTCTATGCATGGTAGGTCTGTATGTATGATTGGTTTTTATATAATGGGTTTTTAACTGTTTTTTTAGTATTGGATTTTGTTATATACTGTTTTATTGCTGTTGTTAGCCACCCTGAGTCTGCGGAGAGGAGCGGCATACAAATCCAATAAATAAATAATAGATAGATAGATAGATAGATAGATAGATAGATAGATAGATAGATAGATAGATAGATAGATAGTTTCTATTGAAGCCAGGACTATCAAAATACCAGAAACCTAAAATTTTCAAAGATAAACTTTTTTTATCTTCTTATATCATATTCCATAGAATGTATTTTATGGTGTTAATAATCTACACTGGTACCTTGGTACTCAACTGCTTTGCAACTCATTGACTTTGGTACCCTACACATTTTGACACAAAATGTTGTCCTGGTGGGTGTTCATGTTCCATAATCAGCAGAACCTCTTTCCACCAGAAGTTGTGAATGCTCCAACACTAGAAGTCTTTAAACAAGGATTAGAAGAGAAAAAGATTTATCTGAAATGGTATAGGGAAGTGATGGTGAACCTTTTTTGGTGTGCATGCCAAAAGGGTGCACGCGCGTCGGCTAGCACTTGCGCATGGGCCCACACCCATCCCCTCCCACCCACATCTGTACCCACACATGCTGCCCCTACCCCTGTGCATAATCCCTCCCTGTCCCCACACATGCACACAGGCCTCACTGAGGCCTTGGACAGTGAAAAAAACTACCAACTGGGCAAATCAGAAGTTCAGAAAAACTTATTTCAGATTTGCCTGTTGGGCTGTTTTTTGTACTCTGGACTTCAGGAAGCTTCTCTGAGTGTGAAAAACAGCACAACAGGGAAACCAAAAGTCCATTTTCTGAACTTCCAATTTGCCTGTGTGGCAGTTTTTCACCCTCTGAGGCTTCAGGGAAGCTTCCCTGAAGCCTCCGGAGGGCAAAACGACCTTCCCCAAGGGCAAAAATCATATATAAATAAAAAATAGGGCAATATCTCACGTGTCTTCCAATATGGCTCCATGTGCCACCTGTGGCATGTGTGCCATAGGTTCACCATCATTGGTATAGGGCAGTGATGGCAAACCTTTTTTTCCTCAGGTGCTGAAAGAGCATGGGCATGTGCTACACTTTATTTATTTATTCATTCATTCATTCATTCATTCATTCATTCATTCATTCATTTGTCCAATACACAAATACATAGGAAGAAAAATAGACATGTGATAGTATAAAAGAGGGTGAAAGTGAAATTAGAGGAGAGGATATATGAAAGGGAGAGAATATATAAGATAGGTGAAAGAAAGGAAAGACAATTGGACAGGGGACGAAAGGCACACCAGTGCACTTATGTACCCTTACTGGCCTCTTAGGAACCTGGAGAGGTCAATCGTGGAGAGTCTAAGGGAGAAACATTGGGGGTTAGGGGTTGACACAATTGAGTCTGGTAATGAGTTCCACGCTTCGATAACTCGATTGTTGAAATCATATTTTTTACAGTCAAGTTTGGAGCGGTTCGTATTAAGTTTGAATCTGTTGCGTGCTCTTGTGTTGTTGCGGTTGAAGCTGAAGTAGTCATTGACCGGTAGGACGTTGCAGCATATGATCTTGTGGGCAATACTTAGATTGTGTTTTAGGCGCCTTAGTTCTAGTCCCAGGATTGTTAGTCTATTTTCGTAGGATGTTCTGTTTCGAGTGGAAGAGTGAAGGGCTCTTCTGGTGAAATATATATATAAAAATAGAAAGACAAGAAAAAAAATAAACAAAACACAAAGAAAAAAAAGAAAGAAAGAAATAAGGAAAAAGATAAATGAACATATAAACTTGAACAACATCTAAAACATATTCAGTTTCAGTAGCGTTCTTTATATGCACATAAATATAGTTATTTGCTTATCATCGATTAATATTTGGAATATAAATAGGCACTTCTGCTCCCATTGTCAATGGGTCCGTCTTTCCCCACACTTTTCAACTCTAATCTATGCCAAAGTTTCCATTCTTGTCTGGCACCATCTGGCATATTTAGTCTACCAGGCACAGAAAAGAGCACACAGACCCCTTACCGGAAGAGACGTTCTCACCATCATTGGTATTTTTCCAGGCTGGGAGAGCTTTAAGGCACAGCATTTGGAACTAGCCACAAATGTGCCTGGGGCATTTGGATATAGGTTTATGCTCCTGCTCCAACACTTTCAGTTATGTTTTCTATTCCAGATTTTAGTCCTTCCCCCCCCCCCAGCCCCTCCAAGGGAGGAAGTGATGATTTGAGCAGGATTTTTCCATTATCCATGGAAAGAGCTAAATAAATGTGGTGTTTACAACATAAAATGTCTTGGCTTGTTCCAAGCCATCTTGCAGCTACAAGGAAAACAGCATAAGGAACAGGCTCCTCCTGGGGTCTGTTGCTGTTTTACTTGTCTTTTGTAAACCATATTTGCTAAATTTTATCAAACACAGCTGACTGGGGTTAAAGCTCCTAGTATCACTCATATGTTTGGAATATGCTGCTTTCAGCACTTGTGTTTTGACACCTCTGCTTTTCTTTATTTGTAAGAACTGAAGTGTTTCTGTCCTGAGGAAGAGAGAGAGAGAGAAGGGAGGTAGTGAGAAGGAGGGAGAGAGAGAGAGAGAGAAAGAGAGAGAGAAAGAGAAAGAGAGAGAAGGGAGGTAGTGAGAAGGAGGGAGGGAGAAAGAGGGAGGGAGAAAGAAGGAGGGAAGGAGAGAGAGAAAGAGAGAGAGACAGAAAGGAGGGAGGGAGAGGGAGGGAACGAGAAAGAAAGAAAGAGAGAGAGATGGGAGGGAGGGAGAAGGATGGATCAATGGAGGGAGAGGGAGGAAGGGGGAAACAGAGAGAGAGGGAGGGAGAGAGAGAGAGAGAAAGAGAGAGAGAGAAAAAGAGAGAGAAGGGAGGTAGTGTAAAGGAGGTAGTGAGAAGGAGGGAGGGAAAAAGAGGGAGGGAAGGAGAGAGAGAAAGAGAGAGAGAAAGGAGGGAGGGAGAGGGAGGGAAAGAGAAAGAAAGAAAGAAAGAAAGAGAGAGAGAGACAGAGACAGAGACAGAGAGATGGGAGGGAGGGAGAAGGATGGAGGGAGATGGAGGAAGGGGGAAACAGAGAGAGGGAGAGAGAGAGAGAGAGAGAGAGAGAGAGAAGGGAGGTAATGAGAAGGAGGGAGGGAGAAGGAGGGAGGGAGAAAGAGGGAGGGAAGGAGAGAAAGAAAGAGAGAGAGAAAGGATGGAGGGAGAGGGAGGGAAAGAGAAAGAAAGAAAGAAAGAAAGAAAGAGAGAGAGAGAGAGAGATGGGAGGGAGGGAGAAGGATGGAGGGAGAGGGAGGAAGGGGGAAACAGAGAGAGAGAGGGAGAGGAGGATATTGATTTATTTTTCTTCTACTTTTTTCTGGATATATAGGCAGACAATAGAAAGGATTATACTTATGTAAGTGTCATAAAGCAATATGTGATCAGGGGGCAGGCTCCAGGAATTAGGCAGCACCCAACACTCCATTATAATTTACAGCTTTTCAGAAACATCTTTGTTTCAGTGCCTTGCAGTATGAATCCTTTAAAAATTCCTCTAGAAAGCTGGATTCCCAGAAGGGATCTGCTCTCCGAGAGTAATGAGTCCATTCCTTCTGGAAATGTTGTAGCCAAGAGCTTATTAGCTAGCTACGCAGCATCCAGTCTATATTGTGCAGCTTAGAAAAAAGATCAGCACTTTGCTCTGATTGTACAATCGCAGATTGACAACTGGATTTTCCAAAACAATTTTTTTAAAGGGCCTTTTGAATATACGCAAGAGGCAGCCAGTTTGGTGTAGTAGTAGTTAAGGCACTAGGCTGAAAACTAGGGACCATGATGTCTAGCCAGTTGGGTGACCCCAAGCCAGCCTTTCTCTTTCAGCCCCAGGAAGAAGAAGAAGGCAACTCCACTTTTGAAATATTGCTGAGAAATCTTCAGGAATTACTCCCAAGCAAAAGCCACATACACATAACCCCCTCCAACACACCCTATATAGAGTGGTACCTCTACTTGTGAACTTAATTCGTTCCGTGACCAGGTTCTTAAGTAGAAAAGTTTGTAAGAAGAAGCAATTTTTCCCATAGGAATCAATGTAAAAGCAAATAATGTGTGCGACTGGGGAAACCACAGGGAGAGTGGGTGCCCTGCTTCCTCCCAGGAGACTCCTAGAGAGGCCCCACAGAGGCTTCTCCCTGCCTTTTCCAGCCCTGATTCCTAGAGAGGCCCCACAGAGGCTTTCCCCCGCCTTTTCTGGCCCTGATTTCTCCCAGGAGATTCCTAGAGAGGCCCCACGGAGGCTTCTCCCTGCCTTTTCCAGCCCTGATTCCTAGAGAGGCCCCACAGAGGCTTCTCCCCGCCTTTTCTGGCCCTGATTCCTCCCAGGAGATTCCTAGAGAGGCCCCACGGAGGCTTCTCCCTGCCTTTTCCAGCCCTGTTTCCTCCCAGGAGATTCCTAGAGTGGCCCCATGGAGGCTTGTCCCTGCCTTTTCCAGCCCTGTTTCCTCCCAGGAGATTCCTAGAGAGGCCTCACAGAGGCTTCCCCCCGCCTTTTCTGGCTTTGTTTCCTCCCAGGAGATTCCTAGAAAGGCCCCACAGAGGCTTCTCCCTGCCTTTTCCAGTTACAGTTTTGGAGGCTCAGGTTTGTAAGTAGAAAATGGTTCTTGAGAAGAGGCAAAAAAAATCTTGAACACCCAGGTTCTTATCTAGAAAAGTTCATAAGTAGAGGCGTTTGTAAGTAGAGGTACCTTACAAAAGGCCTTCCAGCCTGACAATTCAGTTTAGAACACTGTACTTGAAAACTGATTCCATTTGGAGACTAATTTAAATAATCTGTGCATCTAATTTCTAAACCAAAGCTTCCTATATGATTAACAGTATATAACACATTTTGAGCATTTGTCAATTCTTCATTTCATATCTATAGTACTTTGAACAGGTGGGGAAAAAATAGATCTAAGCTCATTTGAGAACAGAGTTTAATTCCTCCAGAAATATTTTATTAAAGGCATCTACTAGTGAATAGTAGCAGAAAATAGCAAGACATCTCCTACATGGTGGTAGTCGTAGAAATTTTGTATTATTTATTATGTCTTTTGGTTCTTTACAACACCAGATTTTAATGTGCAAATTAAACTTTATCCTTGTATCTTCAGCGAGTTAATTACATTTCTGCTCTGAAGCAGTGGTGAAATCCAATTTTGTTTACTACTGGTTCTGTGGGTGTGGCATGGTGAGCATGGTGTGGCTTGGTGGGTGTGGTAGGGGAAGGATACTGAAAAATCCTCATTCTCTTCCCACTCCTGGGGGAAGGATATTGCAAAATCTCCATTCCCAACCCACTCTGGGGCCAACCAGTGGTGGTGTTTGCTTGTTATTTTTATTTTATTTTTATTTTATTCATTTGTCCAATACACAAATACATAGGAAGAAAATAGACATGTGGTAATATATATAAGGGTAAAAGTGAACTTAGAGGAGAGGATATGTGAGAGAAAGAAAATATATATGATAAGTGAGAGAAAGGAAAGACAATTGGACAGGGGACGAAAGGCACACCAGTGCACTTATGAACGCCCCTTACTGGCCTCTTAGGAACCTAGAGAGGTCAATCGTGGAGAGTCTAAGGGAGAAGTGTTGGGGGTTAGGGGTTGACACAATTGAGTCCGGTAATGAGTTCCACGCTTCGATAACTCGATTGTTGAAATCATATTTTTTACAGTCAAGTTTGGAGCGGTTCATATTAAGTTTGAATCTGTTGCATGCTCTTGTGTTATTGCGGTTGAAGCTGAAGTAGTCATTGACCGGTAGGATGTTGCAGTACAGTATATGATCTTGTGTGCAATACTCAAATCGTGTTTTAGGCGCCGTAGTTCTAGGCTTTCTAGGCCCAGGATTGTTAGTCTATTTTCGTAGGATATTCTGTTTCGAGTGGAGAAGTGAGTGGAGGAGTGAAGGGCTCTTCTGGTGAAATATCTTTGGACATTTTCAAGGGTGTTGATGTCTGAGATGTGCTATGGGTTCCAGACAGATGAGCAGTAGTCTAGGATGGGTCTGGCAAAAGTTTTGTAGGCTCTTGTGAGTAGAGTGAGATTGCCTGAGCAGAAGCTGCGTAGGATCAGGTTAACAACTCTAGCGGCTTTTTTGGAGATATTGTTGCAGTGGGCTTTAGCACTTAGGTCATTTGATATTAGTATTCCATTCATTCGATATTAGTGTTCTCTGAGTTACTCAAAATTTCCACTACCAGAACCTATCAGAACCTGCTGGATTTCACCCCTGCTCTCAGGGTTCCTCTATAGGGCCTGTGTGGACAATTTCAACCTGTTAGAGGAGAGATCTTCAAACTTGGCAACTTTGAGACTTGTGGACTCCAACTCCCAGAATTCTCCAGCCAGCATAGCTATTGTCCCAAAGTTGCCAAGTTTGGGGACCCCTGTACTAGAGAACCACTCATATTGCTCCACAATTTCCCTGGGACTTAATGGCCAGGGAAAAAATGTTGCCAGTATATGCCAGATTTACATGAACAACTGCAAGTCTGATCAATAGATTGGGAAGTTAGAGAATGTAGAAACCAGCAGCACCAACATGTATTAATTTAAATTGGACTGCAGGGTTGGACCAAGGTCCCTTTCAGCCAGGGGTGGGCTACTGCCTGGACGGGGGGAGTAGGGGAACGCAGTGGGGTAGCAAAAATGGAGCTCCACCCCAGAGCATCCAATTTGGACTGAAAGATGTTGAAAGAAAATGCAGGGTGTCCTGCATAAGCCATGTTCACAGTGTCGTAGTAAACATTTTAGTAGCCCTTCACTGTTTCCAGTACTATGATTCACTTAAATATATTAGCAACCCAACTCCAATGGACTTTCTCACAGTTGGAATATGTTTGTTCCATGTGTAAAAAATGATAACTGACATCCAGGTGTTCAGGATCAGGATGGATATACGATAACACTAAAAACACATTGGAATTTTATCAGTTTCACAAAGAACCTCAATGGTGTTTTGTTTTGAAATGGGAGAGAAGAGTATGGAACAATTTGGTGAAATTAAAAGACCTTAAGATAGTTATATCCCTGGAAAGGGGCAGCATACAAGTCTAATAAATAATAATAATAATAATAATAATAATAATAATAATAATAATAATAATAATAAAGCAAAACGGATAAAGAAAAGACCTGGTCATGGCTTACAAGTGGAACACTCAAAAAGGAGACAGAAGGACTAATACTGGCGGCACAAGAACAGGCCATTAGAACAAATGCTGTCAAAGCCAGAATTGAAAAATCAACAGACGATCCAAAGTGCAGACTCTGTAAAGAAACAGATGAAACAATCGATCACATACTCAGCTGCTGCAAAAAGATCGCACAGACTGACTACAAGCATAGACATGATGCTGTGGCACAGATGATCCACTGGAACTTGTGCCGGAACTGCCATTTACCAGTGGCAAAGAACTGGTGGCAACATAAGCCCGAAAAAGTGGTCGAAAATGAGCAAGCAAAACTACTGTGGGACTTCCAACTTCAGACTGACCGAATTCTGAAGCATAACACACCAGACATTGTGATCGTGGAGAAAAAGAAAGTATGGATCATCGACATCGCAATCCCAGGAGACAGCAGAATTGAGGAGAATCATCTAGAGAAATTAGTGAAATACGAAGATCTAAAAATCGAGCTGCAACGACTCTGGCATAAGCCAGTGGAAGTGGTCCCAGTGGTACTTGGCACGCTGGGCGCAGTGCCAAAGGATCTCAGCGGACATTTGAAAACCATCGGAATTGACAAAATCTCCATCTGTCAATTGCAAAAGGCCGCTTTACTGGGATCGGCAAACATAATTCGCTGCTACATCACGCAGTCCTAGGTGCTTGGGAAGTGCCCGACTAGTGATGAAATATGAAATCCAGCATAGTGATCTTGTTTTCTGTGTTGTACTGACATAATAATAATAATAATAATAATAATAATAATAATAATAATAATAATAATAATAATAATAATAATAAAAAATATAGCAGATGAATGAATGCATACATGAATGGATGTGTGGAATGACTTGTACAAGACGTTTAAAGGTCATGAGATGGATAGATGGAAAGAGGCCATGTTGATAAAATATTTGGACCATTTGTATTGGAGAAGGATTGACATTTAAAGAAGTGAAATTGCTCTTTAACCCCCCCAACCCCCCCTAGAAATATCCACCTGCTTTTTTTGGAGGCTGGGTTCAAGTGGCAAAATGGGTGCATCAAGACCCTTCAAATATTAAAGCATAGGTATTTTTTTCTTTAAATCATTCAAATCTAGTAAACAGGCTCCTCCCCCAAAAATGGAAATCTGGAAATTTTAGTCTTACCAACCTTGCAGAGACAAAAATACCCAGTGCTGCAAGTTGGATAATTTTGAGAAGAAGCTGTCATGTGCTCTTCAGTTGACCCAATGCTTCTCTTTAGTTCCCATCTTTTGACCATACCTTGACACATGAGATGACAATGAAGGAAAAATGACACCTTGCACAGTTACTAGTGTCTTCAAACCGTTATAGTTCTGGGCTCTAAGCCCACTTGATGGATGGAAGCTGTTATTATTATCGCTCTTCCGAATGTGGTTCCAAGAAATGCTCAAGAAATCTGAAGTGAAGAGAACCAAGAAGCTAACATCACAAAGAATAACTTCACTATTTGTTACATGGAGGGAAAATGTCACAATTCATTTCAAGTGCATTCAGTTCTGGAATAAAGAATTACTCACCTCCATGTCCTCCGTGAATAAGGAATTATTCACCGTGTCCTTTATGGCCCAGGCAGGTTGCAAAAGGAATATGCAGCCCTCAAGCTAGAAACAGCTCAACTTGTCCCCTCCTTGGTTAAAGAATGAACAATTGAACTTTGCTTCCATCAAAAAAGAGGTGGTTGTTTTGGAGTTTAACTACGTCGCTAACAGAGAATCCAGCCACCTGGGACTTTCTGTAAAGGTACTAAGAACATAGAAGATAGAATAGAAGATACCATTGATGGCGAACCTATGGCATGGGTGCCACAGGTGGCATACAGAGTCATATCTGCTGGCACGCGAGCCGTTGCCCTAGCTCAGCTCTAACATGAATGTGTGTGCTGGCCAGCTGATTTTTGGCTTGCACAGAGGGTCTGGGAGGGCATTTGTGGCTTCCAGAGAGTCTCCAGAGGGATGGGATAAGGCATTTTTACCCTCCCTGGCTCCAGGGAAGCCTTTGGAGCCTGGGGAGGGTGAAACACGAGCCTACTGGGCCCACCAGAAGTTGGAAAATAGGTCATTTCTGGTCTCCACAGGGCCTCCTGGGAGCGGGGAAAGCTGTATTCACCCTCCCCAGGCATTAAATTAGGTGTGTGGGCACTCACGCATTTTCAATAATGTTCTGTTGGGCTCTCTGATAGGAGCCTCCCGAAAATTCAAGGATACAAATTTCAGACACACACAGGTTTGAAAATTCAAAACAATGTTCTTTATCACAAAAGTCAAAATAAACTAAGTACTCTTTTTGTATTTCAAAGAGTACTCTTCCCAAAATAACCAGGTAGTCTGTACAATTTCCCTTAAGCAGTCATTAAGTACTTAGCCCGCAGCTGGGGAGAAACTTCACACCCCTTCTTCTTCCAATGAAGGGAGACACATACACACGCTGCTCTGCTTTGGTTCCAAAGGCGTGAAAAATCAACAAAGTCCAGCACACAAGATTCCTGACGAAACTGCAACAGATATTCTTCCACAATGGCCAAACTCACATACTGCTATTTATAGCAGCAGCCCTAATTACTGGAGCCCCACCCAAACACAGGTGGCCTCTCTTATTTCCTGTAATATGTCCTTACTTGGTCTCTTCTACGCATAATTCTGTGCTTGCGTGGATCCAAAATGTCATCATCTGAAGCTATAGAAGATAAGGAAGATTGACTGCCTGGGCTGTGTGCCAAGCCCTCCTCTGCCGAGTCACTCCCACCTTCTTCTTCGTCTGAGGAAACTAAACTCTGAACTGACTCTGTCGGCAATAACACAGGCCTGTGACATGTTGAATTTTCCCCTGCATCCACCTTCCCATTCCCTGGGGCAGGAGCTGGGCCAGAGCCAACCACAACAAATAACATGCACCCACACTCTTTTGGCATCTGGGGAAAAAAAGGTTCGCCATCACTGCCCTATACAATTTCAGATAAATGGCTGCCCAGTCTTTTTGGGGGAAAGTCCGCATTGATGAAGCACCCCCAATTTTTGAAGGCAAGCCATTCCAGTAGCTGATTTCTCTCCCCATTGGGAAATTTCTCCTTTGTTCCAGGTTGCTCCTGTCCTTGGATAGTTTTCATCCACATCTTCTGGTGCTTTTGAAAATAGTTTGACCTCCTTGTCTTTGTAGGAGCTCCTTAACTATTGGAACACTGGTACCCTGCTTTTCCCAACTTTTGAAATAAAACTTTCACCTATTTATTTATTTGTTTGTTTGTTTGTTTGTTTCTTTGTCTATCTATCTATTTGTCTGTCTGTCTGTCTGTCTGTCTGTCTGTCTGTCTGTCTGTCTGTCTGTCTGTCTGTCTGTCTGTCTATCTATCTATCTATCTATCTATCTATCTATCTATCTATCTATCTATCTATCTATCTATCTATCTATCTATTAGATTTGTATGCCGCTCCTCTCCGTAGACTCGGGGCGGCTCACAACACAATAAAACAGTTCATAACAAATCTAATAATTTACAATTTAAAATATTTTAAAAACCCCATTATTAAGCAGACATGCATACAAACATACCATACATAAATTGTATAGGCCCGGGGGAGATATCTCAATTCCTCCATGCCTGACGACAAAGGTGGGTTTTGAGGAGTTTACGAAAGGCAAGGAGGATAGGGGTAGTTCTAATCTCTGGGGGGAGCTGGTTCCAGAGAGTCAGGGCCGCCACAGAGAAGGCTCTTCCCCTGGGGCCTGCCAACCGACATTGTTTAGTTGACGGGACCCGGAGAAGGCCCACTCTGTGGGACCTAATCGGTCGCTGGGATTCGTGCAGCAGAAGGCGGTCTCGGAGATATTCTGGTCTGATGCCATGAAGGGCTTTATAGGTCATAACCAACACTTTGAATTGTGACCGGAAATTGATCGGCAACCAATGCAGACTGCAGAGTGTTGGTGTAACATGGGCGTACCTGGGGAAGCCCATGACTGCTCTTGCAGCTGCATTCTGCACGATCTGAAGTTTCCGAACACTTTTCAAAGGTAGCCCCATGTAGAGAGTGTTACAGTAGGCGGGATTATATTACTAAAATGGCTTTCTAATTATCCAGCCACTTTCTTTAAATAGATAGAGAATTATTAGCCACCTGGCTGAATGCTGAGTTTTTAAAATGAAAGTGCAATTTGGATGTAAAACAGCATTGCACTTGTAGTCATCTCTTGGGGCAAAATGTAGGAAACTATCCTGTGACAGTTTTAAAATGACCACTTGTGTTATGACAAAGGATTTTGTAAAACCACAGTGCAATTCCACAAATGCAGGGCGTACATATGAGAAATATGTTTGGAAAAGGATGAATGGCAGGAATAGAGGTGACGAACTGTTTCTCGTACACCGAGGCTATGAATAAAACAATATTTTAATGAGATTGTGGCTCTGCGGGCAGGAGTCGATCAGCTAAAACAGCAAACAAACATGAGGTTGTCTCTATTTTATCCCCTAATGCAAACTCTCTTTGGCCTACAGTATTTCCGTGGTATATCATATTGCCTGAACATGGCATAGACATTATTTGGAGTTTCTGTAAATGAGGACTTTAACATGTCATAAAGCTTATGGACAGCTACTGCTTACCACAAGTTCTGTTGTTTTTAAAAGAAAATATAATCTTTATTGAAGATAAATAGGGGAGGGGATACATAGAGCAAAAGGACTATGCAAATATTGGTACAAATATATATGAATTTAGAGTATAGAGTGTGGGGGCAACTGTGATATCTGGGGGGAGCGGGTTCCAGAGGGTCGGGGCCGCCACAAAGAAGGCTCTTCTCCTGGGTCCCGCCAAATGTCATTGCTTAGTCGACGGGACCCGGAGAAGGCCAACTCTGTGGGACCTAACTGGTCGCTGGGATTCGTGCGCCAGAAGGCGGTCCCGGAGATATTCTGGTCCGATGCCACGTGTTGGAGAAAGAGGGTGAAGACAATCGCTCCTTAACAGTTTGCAGAGTATATTCTAGATCAGGGGTATCCAACCTGATCAACTTTAAGCCTGGCAGACTCCAATTCCCAGAATTCCCCAGCCAGCAAAGCTGGCTAAGGAACTCTGGGAGTTGAAGTCCGCATGTCTTCAAAGTTGCCAAGGTGGGAGACCCCTGATCTGAGGATCCGGTGACCCCAAACACTCTCTTCAACTAATTTTGACAGCTGGGTCATAATGCAACTCCCTTTCTCTTTAACTGTTCCTCCGCTCTTCTTGCTTGCTTCTACGTGCTTGGTAGGGAAGCTCGAGTGTCATCGAGGTGGAGCCCGAGAGTCATTAGAGGGGCCAGAGGTCAGCAGTCTAGAAATTGACATACTTGACCCATTTCCTTGCTGCCCTGGACTCCCTTGTTCCCTAGGGGCCGAGCTACCAGTTTAAAGCCCAAGCCTCCGATCCCGTTTCCAACCCGCACAGTGGTGTATAATTCTATATTTATAGCTTCTCTTTCCGACAAGGTCTATCACACCTTGGGGACCCATTGGGAGAAGAATGCTGATTCCCTTTATGAATTTTTGATAGTGGAGGAAGAACATCATAAGCTGATGTGGAAAAAGAAATCTCCCCAACTGGTTGTGACTTCACAACAGAGGGCCTCTTATCTGGGATGATGTGGCTGTTTTGTGGCTTCTCTGCAAATCAGCTATGAAATGAAAAAGTCTCAGACATCAACGTTCACATGATATGCCTAAGTCGGTCCATTGAAGACTTTGTGGATTTGTCTGTCTATCTATCTATCTATCTATCTATCTATCTATCTATCTATCTATCTATCTATCTATCTATCTATCTATCTATCTATCTATCTATCTATCTATCTCTATCATCTATCTGTCTGTCTGTCTGTCTGTCTGTCTGTCTGTCTGTCTGTCTGTCTGTCTGTCTGTCTGTCTGTCTGTCTGTCTGTCTATCTATCTATCTATCTATCTATCTATCTATCTATCTATCTATCTATCTATCTATCTATCTATCTATTCAATTTTTATGCCGCCCTTCTCCTTAGACTCAGGGCGGCTTACAACATGTTAGCAATAGCACTTTTTAACAGAGCCAGCCTATTGCCCCCACAATCCTCATTTTACCCACCTCAGAAGGATGGAGGGCTGAGTCAATCTTGAGCAGGTGATGAGAAGTGAACCGCTGATTTACAGATTTATAGTCAGCTTCAGTGGCTTGCAGTATAGCACTCTACCTGCTGCGCCACATCAGCTCTTGCCCAAATGCTAGTTGAAAAAGGCTTAGGGTGTTGCATGAAACCAGCTCATGTTGTTAATTTATCAAGAGGGAGTCAAGCTATTCTCCAAAGCACCCGAGAGTACAACAAGAAGCAATGGGTGGAAACTAATAAATGAGAGAAGCAATTTAGAATTAAGGAGAAAATTCCTGACAGCTAGAACAATTAATCTGTGGAACAGCTTGCCTCCAATAGTTGTGAATTCTCCAACACTGGAAGTTTTAAAGAAGAGATTAGATGACAATTTGTCTAAAGTAGTGTAGGGTTTCCTGCCTAAGCAGGGGGTTGGACTAGAAGACCTCCAAGGTCCCTTCCAACTCTGTTGTTGTTGTTATTGTTTATCATCATTAAAATCATCATCATCATCATCATTATTATTCAGGGTTTTGTTCAAACATACAAAGTGGATTAATTCAATAATCATCTTCTACTTGCTCTATGAATTTAGAAAAAAAAAAGACACATAGGCTAAGTTATCAAAACTGAATTTTTCACTTTAGGTTAGGCCCATCACGAGCTTCAGGTTTGCTATATGGATTCTGTTTCTTTCTCTGCTCTGCTCTTTTTCTCCAGATCTCCCTTTCCCCATTCTATAATTTTTCATTCCAGACTAATCCAGTTAAGGAGATTGTGCACCCTTTGGGGTTCTAGTCTCCTTTTGATCCTAATCTGCATTAAGAATAAGACCCCATTTTAAATTAGACAGAATAATCCAGTTTTAAATGTTTTTTTAATGTTAGATTTGTTATACTGTGTTATTTTGTTGTGAGACGCTCCAAGTCCGCGGAGAGGGGCGGCATACAAATCTAATAAATTAAACTAAACTAAACTAAACTAAACTAAATTATGGGTTTCAAATATTTCCGTAGAAAATCAGGATGTTTCAGTCAAAAAGATGGCCTAAAGATAGAATTTATATCCAAATACATTTCAAATAGAACTTTGATTAAGAAAAAAATGGATCAGGATTTGAACTTGATTTCTGATCATTTCAGGGCCAAACTTTCTGTCTGACTTACAAAAGCTATCTCTGGGCAGCGAAGTATGGCATTAATCACACTTTGATATGACTCATAATGCCATACTATTAATCATACTATCAGACCATGATTATTGCTGGCATGATTTGCCTTTATATAGGCATTTGGCTTGGCTTGTTTGGGGACCTTTGTGAAAGGCGGGAGCGCGTAGAAGACTGAAATGCTTTGCCTAGTTTTAAAACTGGATCCTCTCTTCCATTGAATTCACTTCACTTCTCTCTCTCTCTCTCTTTCACTCTCTCTCTTTCTCTCCCTCTCTCTTTCTCTCTCTCTCTCTTGGTCTCTCTCTCTCTCCTCTTTCTCCCTCCCCCTCTCTCTTTCTCTCTCCCTCTCTCCCTTTCTCTCTCTCTCTCCCTCTCTCCCTTTCTCTCTCTCTCTTTCTCTCTCTCTCTTTGTCTCTCTCTCTCTCCTTCTCTTTCTCCCTCCCCGTCTCTCTTTCTCTCTCTTTCTCTCTCCCTCTCCCTCTCTCTCCCAATTCAAGGTTGTTACCTTTTAAAAAAACAAGCAGAGGAAAAAAACACCCTCAAACCCTTTTGAAACAGGAGTAAAAGAGCCACGTTATCGTACTCGTACATGTATACATGCCTTCATAAATATGCCACTATAGAGGGAGGGAGAGAGAGAGAGATTGTGTGTTTGTGTGTGTACATACTGGGAAGATTGAATGTGCAGGCTGGGGGCTGGCGGCAGAGGGAGAAAGAAAGGCTGAGAGATTCAGAGTATGTACCAGTGTCCCTGGAGAGCATCGCTTCAGGGTTGAAGAAACTCAAGCGATGCCACAGCACTCGGGGGCAAGCTGCATGGTTAAAAATCACACAAAGTTTCGCCCTTTTGCAATCCCTGAGATTTCCTTTGCCTGTTCCCCCTGCTGCCTCTAAATCAATGGTAAACTACATCCAGTCCATGCGTCTTTCTGCAGAATCCTATCAACCTTCCAAGCTTTGTTTTGCTTTTCACCTTACGTGTACTTTGATTCTATCTTTGGGTCACAAGGTAAACAAGAGGGCTTTTAGCACTTGCAACAATTTCTTGCACAGGTGTATTGTATCTGTTGCTGATGTGCTGACGCGCACACAGCTCTGGATGACCGGTGCATGTGTCGGAGTGAGATTTGGCTTCTGCACATGCACAGGAAGTAAATCTTGTGAGAAGACACCTGGGCGCGTGAGATTTCAGCGGATTTTTTTGCTTCCAAGCATGCGCGGAAGCAAAAACTCTTTAAAAATCAGCAAAATTATGTGGGTGCGTGTGTCTTCTTGCAATGCTTTGGTTCCTGCGCATGTGAAGAAGCAAACTCTGCTTCCAACACATGCGCCCACCCACCAGTCACCCGGAGATGGACGTATGCCTAGATTCATTTTCACTACCAGTGTGGTGTCCCTCCCGTTCTGTTATGTTATACAGTAATCCCTTGTTTTTCACAGGGGATGCGTTCCAAGACCACCCGTGAAAAACGAATTTCCGTGATGTAGAGGAAAGATATTTTTTTTATGTATTTAATAAGTATTTGGACTTTTAAAACCCACCCTTTGCATTAAACAGACATTCTATAATGTTTCTTAGCTGGAACTACATGTGATATCCTACCAGTTTCTTTAATAGAGTACAGTAGTACTGTAGAAGAATTTTATGAATTTTTAATGGATCTATTATTATTATTATTGTTGTTGTTGTTATTATTATTATTATTATTATTATTATTATTATTATTATTATCATCATCATTTGGAATACTGTGTTCAGTTCTGGAGACCTCACTTACAAAAAGATATTGTCAAAATTGAACGGGTCCAAAGACGGGCTACAAGAATGGTGGAAGGTCTTAAGCATAAAACCTCTCAGGAAAGACTTCATGAACTCAATCTGTATAGTCTGGAGGACAGAAGGAAAAGGGGGGACATGATCGAAACATTTAAATATGTTAAAGGGTTAAATAAGGTCCAGGAGGGAAGTGTTTTTAATAGGAAAGTGAACACAAGAACAAGGAGACACAATCTCAAGTTAGTTGGGGGAAAGATGGGGGAAAGCAACATGAGAAAATATTATTTTACTGAAAGAGTAGTAGATCCTTGGAACAAACTTCCAGCAGACATGGTAGATAAATCCAGAGTAACTGAATTTAAACATGCCTGGGATAAACATATATCCATCCTAAGATAAAATACAGAAAATAGTATAAGGGCAGACTAGATGGACCAGGAGGTCTTTTTCTGCCGTCAGACTTCTATGTTTCTATGTTTCTATTATTATTATTATTATTATTATTATTATTATTATTATTATTATTATTAATTAGATTTGCATGCCTCCCCTCTCCAAAGAGTCGGGAAAATTTAAAATTTTCAATGGATTTAATATATTTAAGCCGCCTTTGAAAACCCATGAAGTAGCAAATCCGCAAAAGATGAGCCGTGAAGTAGCGAGGGATTACTGTATATCACAACTGGAACTCTGAAATAACTCTTTATTGACTTAACAAGGAACTACAGAACATGCACGAACTAGAACTGAACAACAAAGCAGACACTGGAATAAAATCTCCTCAGCCGTGCCTGAGAGCTCTTATAAAAAGCTTATAAAAAGCTGTCAAGTGCGGCAGCCAATCTGGGCTGCAGAAACTCCCGCTCCCAGAACTGGCCAATCAGGAGTAACCCCTGCTGTTGCTAAGGTCGCAACACGTTAGGAACCCAATACTACAGGAAGTCCTTGACCATCACAACTGAGCCCAACATTTCTGTTGCTAAGTGAGACATTTGTTCAGTGAGCTTTGCCACATTTTACAACCTTTCTTGCCACATTGGCTAAGTAACAAAAGAAGACAATAGGACAGGGATGGTAGGCACACTGGTGTGCTTATGCATGCCCCTTATAGATCTCTTAGAAAGGGGGAGAGGTCAGTTGTAGATAATCTAAGGTTAAAGGTTTTGGGATTAGGAGTAGAAACCACAGAGTCAGGTAGTGCATTCCAGGTGTTGATTACTCTGTTGCTGAAGTCGTATTTATTGCAGTCAAGTTTGGAGCAGTTGACATTTAGTTTAAATCGATTTCATGCTCGTGTTTTGTTGCAGATAGCTAGATAGCTAGCTAGCTAGCTAGATACATAGCTAGCTAGCTAGCTAGCTAGATACATAGATAGATAGATAGATAGATAGATAGATAGATAGATAGATAGATAGATAGATAGATAGATACATAGATAAATGATAGATAGATAGATGATAGATAGATAGATAGATGATAGATAGATAGATAGATAGATAGATAGATAGATAGATGATAGATAGATAAATAAATGATAGATAGATGATAGATAGATGATAGATAGATAGATAAATGATAGATAGATAGATAATAGATAGATAGATAGATGATAGATAGATAGATGATAGATAGATAGATAGATAGATAGATAGATGATAGATAGATAGATAGATAGGTAGATAGATAGATAGATAGATACATAGATACATAGATACATAGATAAATGATAGATAGATAGATAGATAGATAGATGAATAGATAGATAGATGATAGATAGATAGATAGATAGATAGATAGATAAATAAATGATAGATAGATGATAGATAGATAGATGATAGATAGATAGATAAATGATAGATAGATAGATAGATAGATAGATAATAGATAGATAGATAGATAGATGATAGATAGATAGATGATAGATAGATAGATGATAGATAGATAGATGATAGATAGATAGATAGATAGATAAATGATAGATAGATAGATAAATGATAGATAGATAGATAGATGATAGATAGATGATAGATAGATGATAGATAGATGATAGATAGATGATAGATAGATAGATAAATAAATGATAGAAAGATAGATAAATGATAGATAGATAGATAGATAGATGGTAGATAGATAGAGATAGATAGATAGATGGATGATAGATAGATAGATAAATGATAGATAGATAGATAGATAGATAGATGATAGATAGATAGATAAATGATAGATAGATAGATAGATAGATAGATAGATAGATAGATAGATAGATAGATGATAGATAGTTTTATATGTCCGTCCATTTTTATATACCTATACACATTATATGTTTAATATTTATGTGTGTCTTCATTTTTGTATGCCCTAACACATTGTATCACAATATCCTTCTACTTTTTTAAATACACGGGTCAATCTGCATTGTCAGCCTAATTCCATCAGCATGGTAAGTCTCTTTCACAGAGGTTGATGCTCAGGATGGAGCAAATTGTTGTTGCTGCTGCAGATGACAATGGGTTGTTGTTGTCTTTCTGCCCATGAAGTGCCTTTAATAATAGCATCCTCTCGGAAGACAGGCTCAGCCCTGTTCTTTCTCTCCCTCCCTCCCACCCGTTCTCCCTCGGCTGCGACAGTTTATTCTGGCAACATATGGTTCATCATACGTATCATAAAACAAGCTGAACCATGGCTCTTTAATTTGCCCAGCAAAGAACATCCGTTAGGGGTTGAAAGGGACAATATGTGTGTTCCTGAGCTTTCATCTGTCACAAAGTACGGGAGCACCTCGCAGAGCAGGAAGGTGACTTTTGGGAATGGCTACTTAAGGTGATGGGGAAGGGAGAGATCAATTGAGGCTGGGGAGCCCAGGTGTTTCGGCAGGCTGTTTCCCATCCAACTGACCTTGGACGAGCATTTAAGCCTTCTGTATTTTTCCTAATAGTGCCGCTGTATCAATCGTGGTGGGTTCCATCAAAAATGTTGTCTAAAAAAAGGCCTAATCTACCTGATTATCAAATGGCTTTAGTGTTGTTGGCAGGCTGTGTCTGGGATTTTTGTATTATTAATTAATTAATCTGTTGCTGAAGTCGTATTTATTGCAGTCCAGTTTGGAGTGGTTGACATTTAGTTTAAATCAATTTCATGCTCGTGTGTTGTTGCAGATAGATAGATAGATAGATAGATAGATAGATAGATAGATAGATAGATAGATAGATAGATAGATAGATGATAGATAGATAGATAGATGATAGATAGATGATAGATAGATGATAGATAGATAGATGACAGATTTTTATGTAGCTATACACATTATATAATTAATTAATGTATTTAGTCAAGTATGTATTGGTAGAATATAAAAATATAACAATGTTTATATACATGATATTGATACTAATAACAGAGAAATATTAGGATACAGATAGTAGGCATGCTGGTGCACTTATGCACGCCCCTTACCGACCTCTTAGGAATCAGGTGAGGTCAACAGTGGATAGTCTAAGCTTTTTTCTCCAAACTTTTGACATATGTGTCCCCCTTCTATAATTTTTGTAACGCTTAGTTCCCCTCGTTAAAAAAAAAAGGATGTATTTTAATAACAATCAAAATATGTTTATTTTTCTTTCTTTGTTGCATACACAAAATAATTATAAATGAGAAATAAACTTATTCATAATAAAATATAAATAAAAGTTATATTATAAATAACATTTATTTGGATCAATGAGAAGGATGAAATTGTTTGTGCTGAGATGACAGATCGTCATAATTTGGTTCCCTGGTGGTTAATTTTAATCTGAGATGCGGTTCCAAGTCCAATAGTCTGTTCCTTTTTTTCCAACTTAATGTCTACAAATGCTGAAAAAGCAACTTCTCATAAATACAAAGTTGGGAAAGGCAAGATGTATTTCAGAACTTTTTCTGAATGTGTACCCCCACCAAACTCTGGGGGTACGCGTACCACACCTTGGGAAACACTGGTCTAAGGGTAAAGTTTTGGGGGTTAGGTGATGATACTTCAGAGCCATTACGTTAAGATGGCCAATGGCTGTAGTGGTTTTTAAGGCAACGTCCGTTTGCAGCTTCTCTGACTGCCCTTGCTCAACAGGGGGAGTCCATGCAATTTAATTCAAACCTGGGAAGATCTGCAGCCTGACAGAAAGATGATGGTTCAGAGACAGGACATGCAACTTAAAAAGATGTTGAGACTCTAGAAAGAGTGCAGAGAAGAGCAAGCAAGATGATTAGGGGATTGGAGGCTAAATCACACGATGAACAGTTGCAGGAACTGGGCATGGCTAGTCTACTGAAGAGAAGGACCAGGGGAGACATGATAGCAGCCTTCCAATATCTGAAGTGCTTCCATAGAGAGGAAGGGGTCAAGTTATTTTCTAAAGGCCAGATAAGGAATAATGGATGGGAACTGATCGAGGAGAGATTCAACCTAGAAATAAGGAGGAACTTTCTGATAGTGAGAACGATCAACCAATGGAACAGAAGTTGCTTTTGGAAATTGTAGGAGCTTCATCACTGGAGGCTTTGAAGCAGAGACTGGACTGCTATCGGTCAGGGATGGTGTAGGGTTTGGCAGGAGGTTGGGTGGCAGATTTGATTAGATGACCTACAAGGTTGAAGGGAAACTGCCCTTCCCCTAGGAAGGCACAGGATGCCATAATTGCCACATCAAAATGAAGCAACGGAGAAAATTTTCTCAATGAGACGACCTCTATTGTATTGAGATCGCTCCTTTTATTGTATTTTACTTTTCCTGACATGTGGTACAGAATAACCAATCCGCGAACGCCACATACATTAAGCCATCCCCCAACTACCATTCACTCATGCCCTGTGTAATGCAACCTCCTGGTGACTTCCCTATAGATAATTAATGGAAGCTCCATTCATTGCCTTTTCCTGGATTGTGTGTTTACTGGTGAATAGCAAAGGAATGAGAGTAAGGCCTATATTTCCTTATATGGAAGTTAGCTATACGTTATCTTCATGCTGTATATCAAGTTAATTATTTTCCACGTGGTCATGGATTCTGCAGCTTGCTTACTCAGCCTGGACTTTGCTGCCTTTCCATAGAGGAAGAATAAGGTTTATACAGCACCCATTAGGCTAAAACATCACCCTTCAGCAATATTCTATCCCAAAGTTCAGTGCCTAAGAACCTATGATTACAACACAAGGTCCCTTCCAACTCTGTTAATCTAAACAGAGGTAAGAGGAAGAATCTGATATCCCAATCATAGGAAGGTCACACAAATCACCATCCTTTAAAATAAATAAATAATGGAATAATAATGGAAAAAGAATAATAAAGAAATCATAGAAAATAAATAATCAATCCCAAATTTATGTAAAACTTTTGCTACTGTGCTTCTGCGTGTGTTCCAGTGGTAAATAAGAGTTTTGGCAAGATGCGATCAGTGGATAATACTAAAACTAATATTAAAATTAATAGACCATATGTATATAAATCTACATACCCATCAATAAACAAGTTCCCTTTTCAGTGTACTCTGCTGGCAGTTTTCCAGGTATTTAAATATGACTGTAACACAATATTGTTGCAACAATCTGTTGGCAGATTGTTGCAAATATCAGAAGAGAATTATATAAGAGTTGTGTTAGTAACGCAGAAAGTTCAATAACCTTGTTCCATTATAAAAATGAATTTATTTATTTCCTTATCCCCCCCCCCCTTGACATATAATTCTTATTATTCAAAAAGTAACTCCTACTCATGCGGAGCAAGCGTAAAAGGCCAATAACTTGGTTTAAACAAGGTTCTTTAAAATCAAATTGCCCCCCTGTGGGGTGTGGACCCCAAGTTGGGAACTATAGTACTGGTCTAGAGGTTAAAATACTAAACTAGAAAGCAGCAGGAGTGAGTTCTAATCCTGCCTCAGGCCCAAAAACTGTCTTGGATAACTTGGGCCAATCACTTGTATTTGTATTTATTAGATTTGTATGCCGCCCCTCCCCGAAGACTTGGGGCGGCTAACAATAAAAAGTCCAAATCACTTTACGGGGTGTTGTGGGGAAAATAGGAAGGCATGTTGGATATATTCACTATCTTGAGTTAATTTCTGAAAAGGGCAGATATAAATAAACACATTAGAATAATTTGCATTGGTAAACTGATTCATTTGTTCCTTATGTATTAAACAAATTTATTTAGTCATCCAACTCATACGTAGGTGATGCGGAATGGCTTACAATTTTTTTAAAAAAATTAAAAGCTGCACCATTGGGGTTTTATTAGACTGTTTTAGTTTTATTGGATTTCAGAACTGTATTTTTTTCCATATGTTGTAAGCCACTCTGACTTCTTGGATAGGGGTGGGATAAAAATCCAATAAATAAATAAATAAATATAATAAATACAATAAATCCTAGTTTTAAAAATTCATATCACCCACCATGGCAATAACAACACAATCAAATCATCATTTGATTGGTTTCTTCTCCATTTATGAAATCAATACTTGATTGTTCAAGGTTTCCTTGAACATTTCCTTCCTTCCTTCCTCCCTCCCTTCCTTCCTCCTTTCTTCCCTCCCTTCTTCCCTTCCTTCCTTCCTTCTTTCCTTCTTTCCTCCCTCCCTTCTTCCCTTCCTTCTTCCTTCCTTCCTTCTTCCCTTCCTCCCTCCCTCCCTCCCTTCCTCCCTTCCTCCCTCCCTCCCTTCCTCCCTTCCTTCCTCCTTTCTTCCCTCCCTTCTTCCCTTCCTTCCTTCTTTCTTTCTTTCCTCCCTCCCTCCCTTCTTCCCTTCCTTCTTCCTTCCTTCCTTCTTCCCTTCCTCCCTTTTTTCCTTCCTTCCTCCCTCCCTTCCTTCTTCCCTTCCTTCTTCCCTTCCTTCCTTCTTTCCTTCCTCCCTTCTTCCCTCCCTTCTTCCTTCCTTCCTTCTTCCCTTCTTCCCTTCCTTCCTTCCTCCCTCCCTCCCCTCCTTCTTTCCTTCCGCCCTTCTACCTGATATTTGAAGTAAAAAAATATACACTTCATCCATGAATATTTTCAGCAACATGCTTTCTTCCTTTTGTGGGAATACAACACCAATCAACTTCGGTATGCAACAGATATTGACTACAACCTGGTAGATAGGCTGTTATGGTACTTGCTTGTCTTGGTATGAAATTAGTTCATGTATTTGGCTTTTGTGATGCTCTCATTCCAATATTCTCCCCACCCCCCTGCATTCTTCAACAGGCACAACTTACAGTTCTATCCTCTCGCCCTCCTCCTTCCCTGTTATAGTACAAGGGAATTATGACCCAGGCAGATTCTGCCAGCATCTGCCAACGGAGTCCCTGATCTAATTTGAGTAACTTGGCGCCTTGCTGTTCCCACCAGCCATCTTGATGTGTGGCTGCTTTGCAAATTGCTTAAGGGATCTAGCTAGTCATCTAGCAAGTATAAAATGGAAAAAAAGAAAGAAGGAAAAACGAATGGCTGTTGTCTTGGGAGTGTACGGTTTTGAGTAAAAAGAAATTGATGCAAAGAATGATCATTCAATAGATTTTGCAGGGGAAAGATCTTATCTATGGACATATGTACGTATGTAGGTATTAATGTATGTATGCAAGTATGCAAATTCCTTGTGTGTCCAATCACACTTGGTCAATAAAGAATTCTATCCTATCCTATCCTATTCTTCTTCCTTATTCTATTCTATTCTATTCTATTCTGTTCTGTTCTGTTGCGTTCCGTTCCATTCCATTCCATTCCATTCTATATAAATACAGCAATCTGATTTCAAATGATTGGTGACAGGTAAAGAAATGCTATTTTTCTGAATTTGTCTAGGTCTTTCTTTCTTTCTTTCTTTCTTTCTTTCTTTTTCTTGGTCTTTCTTTCTTTCCTTCTTTCTTTCTTGGTCTTTCTTTCCTTCTTTCCTTCTTTCTTTCTTTCTTAGTCTTTCTTTCATCTTTCTTTTGTCTTTCTTTCTTTGTTAGTCTTTCTTTGTCTTTCTTTCTTTCTTTCTTTTGTCTTTCTTTCTTTGTTGGTCTTTCTTTCTTTCTTTCTTTCCTTCTTTCCTTCCTTCCTTCCTTCCTTCTTTCTTTCTTTCTTTCTTTTCTTCTTTCTTTTGTCTTTCTTTCTTTGTTGGTCTTTCTTCCTTTCTTTTTCTTTCTCTCTCTCTTTCTCTCTCTCTCTCTCCCTCTTTCTTTCTGAGAGAAAGCGAAGGATAACTCGTGCATGTGTAACAGCTTCTCCCCATTTGCACAAAGTGACAGAGCTCCCTGACAGTCTGTCCTTATGAGCTTGGGGGCTGAGGCCAGGCTGCCCACCGGTCTGTGACGAGTGACTTTTCTGCCGGACAGACGGGGTTCATGGTGCTTTACTTTCCCCCTTCAAAGTGACAAAGGGTCATCGTCTTCTTTTTTCCTCCACGCTTCTGAAAATGACAAGGAGAGGATCTGAGAAATGAGGCGAGGGGGAGAGGTCGGCTCCAGCGCCTTCCTTGGAGGGGGAGGCGGAGGGGGGGAGCCACCCGCGCCCTGCAATGGCTCGCAGGTTTTTCAGATGTGAGCCATGTCACAATGTTACTGGGCAGGACTTGCCAGATGTTAGATTTCGGCTTGAACTTTTCTGCCTCTGGCCTACATTCCCCAACTGTAGGATGGAGATTATTATCTGGGATTGTTCTAGTAGCATCTGGCAACACATACTCACCCAGGCCTTTAAAAAATAAAACCCACCATTCAGAGAATGGGGAGGTTTTGGAACACGTGTCAAAAACCTTTCCATAGCCTTCCCGTAGGAAGAATCTGATTATGAAATGCACTAAGCTATTTCATTATACAGCCGTCGGTCCATATGCTCCGAAAACCTGCCAAAGGAAGGCAAATTAGAGTTGTGTTTCCTGCTTTACAGTATTATTGGAGTTTATACCCTTTTCTTTTCTTTACACTTTTCTTCACCCTGATCGGAATTGAAATATAATATACATACATACATATATACTGCTCAAAAAAATAAAGGGAACCCTCAAATAACACATCCTAGATCTGAATGAATGAAATATTCTCATTGAACAAAGTTGAATGTGCACAAGAGCATGTGAAATTGATTGTCAGTGTTGCTTCCTAAGTGGACAGTTTAATTTCACAGAAGTTTGATTTACTTGGAGTTATATTGTGTTGTTTAAGTGTTCCCTTTATTTTTTTGAGCAGTGTACAAACGTACATATATACATACATAGACAGACAGACAGACAGATGGACAGATATAGATACTTGCTGATGATGTCATTGATCCATCTTGGTTTTCTTTCTTTCTCTCTCTCTCTTTCTTTCTTTCTTTCTTTCTATCTTTCTTTCTATCTTTCTCTCTCTCTCTCTCTTTCTTCCTTCCTTCCTTTCTCTCTCTCTCTTTCTTTCTCTCTCTCTGTCTCTCCCTTCCTTCCTTCCTATCTATCTATCTATCTATCTATCTATCTATCTATCTATCTATCTATCTTTCTTTTCTGCCTGCCTGCATTTTTATTTTGCTTTAGGTCTCTTTCGTGGATGCTTTTTATCAAATGGGATTATTATTATTATTATTATTATTATTATTATTATTACTACTACTACTACTACTACTACTACTACTACTACTACTACTATGTGACTAGCTTACTCCACCTGCCATATATTTACACAAACACACACACAGAGAGAGAGAGAGAGAGAGAGAGAGAGAGAGAAAATGCAACCCTAAATTGCTTATTATCCCATAAATATAATAAAATCATAGGAGCCATAAAATTGCAATAGGATGTATGCTATAATTCGAGATCAATGGACACTGGCCATCTTAATTGTTTCTGGTGTGGCTGCGATGAGATCTTAAAGGGTTAAATAAGGTCCAGGAGGGAAGTGTTTTTAATAGGAAAGTGAACACAAGAACAAGGGGACACAATCTGAAGTTAGTTGGGGGAAAGATCAAAGGCAACATGAGAAAATATTATTTTACTGAAAGAGTAGTAGATCCTTGGAACAAACTTCCAGCAGACATGGTTGGTAAATCCACAGTAACCGAATTTAAACATGCCTGGGATAAACATATATCCATTGTAAGATAAAATACAGAAAATAGTATAAGGGCAGACTAGATGGACCACGAGGTCTTTTTCTGCCGTCAGTCTTCTATGTTTCTATGTTTCTAATGTGTTTGACTTAAATAGCATTCTTTTTCATTGCTTCCAAACCCAAGAATAACAATAATAGGGGAGGTCTGATTTAGCAGTGGGGATAATAGCTGAAGATTGCTTTCAGGTTGCACAGATCCAATGTAAAAAATACAAAACCAGCAAAATAAGTGGGTAAAACGTTTACACAAAGGTTTATATTGCTCTGTGTGCAGAGGTGTAAAGGGAACTCTCTGATTCTTCTTCCCCACAAAATACCTCCTCTCTATTTGGGTCCCCAGTGCCCACCTTTAGACAATTGAGGACAGGCAGCAGAAAGGGGGAAAGGGGTGTCATATATGTGTTAAGGAATCTGGATCACCACTGGACATGGCAACAAGAAAATATTGCAAACTTAACTCCTTCCTGCCCTCTACGAATGGTTGCAATTTTGGAGCATTAGGGTAAAGTTGCCCTGGGCAAGCAGATTTGTCGAAGAAAAGGGAGAAGGAGTAGGCAGCAAGGCACAGCTGATGAGATGTCCAAGTAAAATGTCCTTCTCTTCACTAATTTTATCCCTTTGATGCTTAGAGAAAGACTGAAGCAAGGAAGAGGAATACAGTATAAGGGAATAGGAGTCTGCCCACCAATGCTCATCTGATGAGTTGTCCTAGTTTCTTTGCACTAAAGCTTAGAAATGAATTATGCAGGCGCTACATTGCAATCCTGAAACTTTAATAATAATAACAACAACAGAAAAACAGACAGCATAATGCACGGAGTTTAAAACAAAAACAAACTTGCATATTAGTACTGGTTAAATAAACTTCCCATGCTGTCACTCCTGGTAAACCAAACAGGGAACACAATTGCAAGAACTAATTGTACTTTAGGGCAGTGTTTTTCAACCAGTGTGCTGTGGCACACTAGTGTGCCGCGAGACATGGTCAGGTGTGCCGCGAAGCTCAGAGAGAGAAAGAAAGCAAGAGAGAGAGAGAGAAAGAAAGCAAGAGAGAGAGAAAGAGAACAAGAAAAAGAAAGCAAGAGAGAGAAAGAAAGAGAGGGAAGGAAGGAGAGAAAGAGAAAGACATAGAGGGAGGTAGGGAGGGAGAGAGAAAGAGAGCAAAAGGGAGAGGAAGGAAGGAAGGAAGAGAATGAAAGAGGGATGCAGAGAGAGAGAAAGAAAGAGTAAGGGAGAGAAAGAGGGAGGGACAGAGAAATAGAGCGAAAGGGAGGAAGAGAGAGAGAGCGAATTTTTTTGTCCAAACTTTTTTTAGCCACCCCCCCGCCCGCTCAATGTGCCCCAGGGTTTTGTAAATGTAAAAAATATGCTGCAGCTCAAAAAAGGTTGAAAATCACTGCTTTAGGGTAAAGCGATATGAACAGTACCTTGCAAGTCTGTAGGTGGCAAGTTTTCCACAGCCACTTTAATGGCAAGATCAATAAAGCTTCTCTTTCTGACCATTAAGCCAGTGGGTGTTGTTGGTGCGTCTCTTGTCTGATTATTTCATAGATAGCGTCTCTTTCTCTCATCCCCCAAGGTCATCCTCACTTGTTCTTGTGTGCCCCTTAAGTCATACAGTTAACTTCTTTGGCTCTTTTCTGATTTTGAATCACAAGGACTTCGTCAGCCTACAACCAAAATACAGTGATACCTTGTCTTACAAACCCCTCATCATACAAACTTTTCGAGATACAAACCCCGGGTTTAAGATTTTTTTGCCTCTTCTTACAAACAATTTTCACCTTACAAACCCACCGCCGCCACTGGGATGCCCCGCCTCCGGACTTCTGTTGCCAGCAAAGCACCCGTTTTTGCGCTGCTGGGATTCCTCTGAGGCTCCCCTCCATGGGAAACCCCACCTCCAGACTCCTGTGTTTTTGCTATGCTGCAGGGGAATCCCAGCAGGGGAATCCAGCAGTGCAAAAATGGGCGCTTCGCTGGCAACGGAAGTCCGGAGGTGGGGCATCCCAGCGGCGGTGGTGGGGTTTCCCAGTGAGGGGAGCCTCAGTGAAATCGCAGCATCATAAAAATACAGAGGTCCAGAGGTGGAGATTCGAGGACTTCGGTGTTTTTGCAATGCTGCGATTTCATTGATGCTCCCTTCGCTGGGAAGCCCCACTTCCAGAATTCCGTTGCCAGAGAAGCGCTCGTTTTTGCGATGCTGGGATTCCGCTGCTGGGATTCCCCTGCAGCATTGCAAAAACACAGAAGTCCAGAGGTAGGGTTTCCCATGGAGGGGAGCCTCAGGGGAATCCCAGCAATGCAAAAACAGGCGCTTCGGCTGGCAAAAGGGGTGAATTTTGGGCTTGCATGCATTAATCACTTTTCCATTAATTCCTATGGGAAACATTGTTTCGTCTTACAAACTTTTCACCTTAAGAACCTCGTCCCGGAACCAATTAAGTTTGTAAGGCAAGGTATCACTGTATATAGAAATCAAACGGTTATCCACCCAGGAGTACAGAGTTTGAGACAGACGTCTTCACAACAAACTGGATTGCTCCACTAGATGTTACAACTCTAGAGCAATTTTTCTCTACCTTGGCAGCTTGAAGGTACGTGGACTTCAATTTATAGAATTCCCCAGCCAGAACGGATGGCTGGGGAATTCTGGGAGTTGAAGTCCACATATTTTCAAGCTGCCAAGGTTGAGGACTCTACTCTAGGGATTGTGAAGTGCGCTTAAATGCTAGAATGGTGGGAAGAGAAGCCATGTACTTTCCATTATAATGCACAGGTTCATTTTTCTTATGCCTATGCTATTGGGTGGTTTTATCCCCTCCTTTTTAATAGCACATTTTCCACAAATTGACGCACCTCGTGTTGGGTCAAGTGAGGAGTTCTATATTTTATTCCAAACGGGTATAAAATGTATCTTGTTGTTTTGCTTTTTTTAAACTCTACGCATGGAATGAAAGTGGAGAGGGGATTTTGGGGGTGGGGGTGGGGGGCGGGGGAGAATTATGACTTCTCCAAGGAAATCCAGAGTTCCATAGAAGGTTATGAGTGAATGTAAACTTGCTTCTGCAAAACTAGGCATCTGACTGAAAATTATGCATGTTTTTTGAAGGGTTCCATCCATCCCATTTTTCTAGGAGGAGAAAGTCATGACCAGATAAAATTGGATCCTTTTATTGTTCGTTTGTGTTGTGGTTAGCTCTGGCCCAGCTCCTGCCGCAAGGACTGTGGATGTGGGGGAGACATCCACATGCTGCAGGCCTGTTTTGCCCCCGATGGAATCTGATGATGAAGGCTTTTCTGACCAAGAAGACATGAGTGACAGGGAGGAGGAGAGTGTGGCAGACAGCTCAGAAGGAGATCAATTCTCTAGCTCCTCCTTGGATTCAGAACAAGAGTTAATGATACAGCCACGCATGCAGAGAGCGATGCATAGGCAACAACAACTGACAGATTATTATCAAAGAAAATGAGGCCACCTGTGGTTGGGTGGGGCTGTGGTCATTAGTGAGGCTGCTATAACTAGCAGCCTGTGGCTTTGGCCATTGTGGAGGATTATCTGATCCTTGTGCTTCGTGACTGCTTTACTGACTTTGACTTTTTGTGTGCTGATTTCCCCCCGCTTTGAAACTAAACCAGAGCAAAGTGTGTGTCACTTTGTGAAAGAAGGACTGTGAATTGCCTCACAGCTGCAAGCTAAGTATCACAGAACTGATAAGGGACGTGTACAAATTACCAGTTTGTTTGGAGACCAGTGCTCTTTGCTATACCAAAAGAGGGCTTAGTTTAAGTGAATTTTCATTATAAAGAACATTGTTTTGAATTTTCAAACGTGTGTGTGTCTGAAATTTGTACCTGTGAATTTTGGGGAGGAGTCTACCAGAGAGCCCGACAGAACAGTTTGTTTGTTTGTTTGTTTGTTTGTTTGTTTGTTTATTATTATTTTGATTTCTATGTCGCCTTTCTCTGCATACTCAGGGCAGCTCAGAACAAACGGATACAAAAATGCAATATGTAAGAAATCTAATTTAAAACAATTCTAAAACCCAATACATTAAAAACAGTCATCCACATTCATTCCATGTCAAGAGCCTGGAGTTTATTATGATCATTTATTATGGTGTGTGATCAGCCTTTACACAAAAAAAAAAGTACAGTAAAAAGAGACATAGTGAATACAGCAATCAGTTATTGCGGAAAGACCAAATAATAGGAGAATAACACAGCATATTGAATTAATTTTTGTGTACAGTTGTATAAATACTTGGCCATGTGATATGCAAGCATAGTCATCCTTTAGAAAATAATAAACATAAAATGTATCTGTTTGGCCCTTGTAAATGGCTGGGCAATCAGAGCATGTCTTGGGTGTCATAGAAAGGGTACCCTATGAGAACATGGATGAGCGTTTCCACCTCACTGGATCTACAAGGGCAAAATATTTTTGAATAAAGGATCCCAATAAAGGAGAATATTTGCAGCTCAGGTTAAAAACGAGGGGTTCCTTGGTGCCCTTTGAGCTGGGTTGTTTTATTATAAATGTTTCATTACCCAGACTAGGTAACCTCACCAGTGCTAGTAAGCCGTGGGATTTGCTCTCAATTTATATTCTTCTGCTGTGTCCTGTCAGTGTTGGTGTGAGTGGACTTGGTGGTTTATGGGTTGGGCTGTTTACTGTTAGTTGTTGTTGTTATTATTATTATTATTATTATTATTATTATTATTAATTAGATTTGTATGCCACCCCTCTCCGCAGACTTGGGGTGGCTCACAACAACAATAAAACAGTATACAATAAACAAATCTAATATTTAAAAAATATCTAAGAACCCATTATTTTTTAAAAACATTCAACACATATACATAACACTATATAAGTGAAAGGCAAGGAGGGTGGGGGCAATCCTAATCTCCAGGAGGAGCTGGTTCCAGAGGGTCGGGGCCGCCACAGAGAAGGCTCTTTCCCTGGGTCCCGCCAGACGAAATTGTTTAGTCGACGGGACCCAGAGAAAGCCAACTCTGTGGGACCTAACCGGTCACTGGGATTCGTGCGGCAGAAGGCGGTCTCTGAGATATTCTGGTCCAATGCCATAAAGGGCTTTATAGGTCATAACCAACACTTTGAATTGTGACCGGAAACTGATCGGCAACCAATGCAGACTGCGGAGTGTTGGTGTAACATGGGCATACCTTGGGAAGCCCATGATTCCTCTCGCAGCTGCATTTTGCATGATCTGAAGTTTCCGAACACTCTTCAAAGGTTGTTTGGCAGTTCCTTGACTGGGATATTATTTACTTCTTGATTGTTGGTCTAACATTAATCTTGGTTACTCTGGGTGTTGGCTGCTGGTTGGGAGGTGTTTTGGTCTTTTTATTCCCTTTTTAGCTTATTGATTGTCCCTTTTGTACAGTATGTAGACATTGTTTACGTCTATGTGACCATTGATAGCCAATTTGTCTGCAGGATTGTGACTTTTTCACTTATGTTATATTTATACAAACAACTATCCTTTGCATGTTTGACAAATAAATAAATAAAAATAAAATAAATAAATTGGCGATACAATTCAAGGGAACTGGCATTACCATTTTGACAATCAATGTCCCTGATTCTGAAAACTCATAGTCTGAGAGATTTAGAACCCTAAATTCTTTGGGCTGCTTCATTTATCTACGTAATCTTTCTGCCTTTGGGTTTTACCTTTCAAGATGCAGGGGCTAAAACTCCTACCGTAATGTTAGCTTGGTAATGAGCGAGGAGGGGCAACTGGTAGCTGGATTGTTCTGGATGAACTATCCATTGTCCACTGGGGATAATGGTACCTTGACCCCTTTGAACTCTGAAGTGCTGAGTGTGGCAAACATAACATCTCTGCAGACCTAAAATGCCAGTGAGAAAGTGGGGGTGGGGGTGAGAAAGGGAATATAGTTCTTCAAAAACTACCTTAAAAATCTCTACTGTGCTAACATTACCCCTTTGGTTCATTAAAAAAAACCTTGCATGATTTTATATCTATCGCCTTCCACACGTGTTGCTTCATTTTAATAAAAGAACACACTTTCTTCTTTCTTCCTCTTTTTAAAAAAAGTTTCTTTATTGATTTTAAAAAGAATATTTCTCATATTTTTTGTTCTGTTTTTACACTTCTTAATCCGTTTTTATCGCATGTTAAATACATCGTTCATTTCTCTATATATTCTGTTAAATTATATACAATCAAATATAGATGTCATAAGTAAAGCATAATATTAGAAGAGGAAAAAAAGGTAAAGAGTTATTAACAAGTATACTTTTTTTTTTTTTAGTTTCTATAATGTTCTGTCGAGCTCTCTGGTAGAATCCTCCCAAAAAATGCACAGATACAATTTCAGACACGCACACGTTTGAAAATTCAAAACAATGTTCTCTATACCGAAAATGCAAATAAACAGAGCACTCTTTTGGTATAGCAAAGAGCACTTGTCTCCAAACAAATTGGTAATTTGTACAAGTCCCTTATCAGTTCTGTGATACTTAGCTTGCAGCTGTGAGGCAATTCACAGTCCTTCTTCCTGCACAAAGTGAAACACACTTGGCTCTGGTTTAGTTTCAAAGTGGGGAAAAATCAGCACACAAAAGGTCAAAGTCAGTAAAGCAGTCATGAAACACAATGATTAGATAATCCTCCACAATGGCCAAACCCACAGGCTGCTCTTTATAGCAGCCTCACTAATGACCACTGCCCCACCCAACCACAGGTGGCCTCATTTTCTTTGATAATAATCTCTCAGTTGTTGTTGCCTATGCATCGCTCTCCGCATGCGTGGCTGTATCATTAACTCTTGTTCTGAATCCAAGGAGGAGCTAGATAATTGATCTCCTTCTGAGCTGTCTGCCCCACTCTCCTCCTCCCTGTCACTCATGTCTTCTTGGTCAGAGAAGCCTTCATCAGCAGATTCCATCGGGGGCAAAACAGGCCTGCAGCATGTGGATGTCTCCCCCACATCCACAGTCCTTGGGGCAGGAGCAGGGCCAGAGCTAACCACAACATATAATAGAGTAATCATTCATCCCCATGTTTTTCTTCCATTTCTTGCTCTTTTGCAATGGCCTTCACATCCTGTTGCTGGTTTTGGAAAAAAGAATGCATTCCTAGAAATATTCTCCAATGCACTCTCCTTGATAATGGACAGAAAACTGCAGCCTGTTACTGCTGTCATTTCCCCCGCCAAGAATTGGGGTCTTAGACAATTTGTCCTGTGTTTTCAAAAATGTTATTGCCACATAGCCACTAATGCTGATTCCTCCTTCAATAGCTGTCCCCGTTTGGTTAATGAAAGCAAGATATTTAACATTTGCATAGATTGGGCTGGACCACTTCAAGCAACATAATTTTGTATAGCCCTTAGAGTCCCATCCAATTTCAGTTGTGAAAGTCAGCTGCCTTTGCCAGGATCAGACAGTTGTGTGCTTTTAGCATTTAGCCATTGATTAAAACTAATGCTGTTTTGGGCAAATGGAGAAACGATAGAATACAAACCTAACCAGTAAATAAATAAGTGTCTTCCTGTTGGAGCAAGCTTTCCCAACCTGGAGTTCTTCAGATTCATGGAAATTATAATCTATATTGGACCTTTAATGACCTTTAAAGCCCTTCATGGCATTGGACCAGAATACCTCCAGAACAGCCTGCTACCGCACGAATCCCAGCGGCCGATAAGGTCCCACAGAGTTGGCCTCCTCCGGGTCCCGTCGACTAAACAATGTCGTCTGGCGGGCCCCAGGGGAAGAGCCTTCTCTGTGGCGGCCCCGGCCCTCTGGAATCAACTCCCCCCGGAGATTAGAATTGCTCCCACCCTCCTTGTTTTCTGTAAACTACTTAAGTCCCACCTATACCGCCAGGCATGGGGGATTTGAGACACCTTTCCTCCAGGCTTATTATAATTTATGTTTGGTATGTATGTGCTGTTTGGTTTTTAATTATGATAGGTTTTTTAGTTTTGTTTTGTTTTAATATTAGATTTGTGCCTGTATAATACTGTTTTTATCATATTGTGAGCCGCCCCGAGTCTTCGGAGAGGGGCGGCATACAAATCTAATAAATTATTATTATTATTATATCCTCTTGGAAATTAAGCTAGATATGGCCTGATTCATCTGGAATGGATGGGTTAAGGAAAATCACATTAAAACTTGTGTTAGTTAATTTATAATAGGGGTTTTTAGTTGTTTTTTATTATTGGATTGTACATGTTGTGTTTATTATCGTTGTATGCCGCCCCGAGTCTGCGGAGAGGGGCGGCATACAAATCCAATAAATTATTATTATTAATTATTATTAATTTAATTTAATTTATTAGATTTGTATGCCGCCCCTCTCCGAAGACTCGGGGCGGCTCACAACAACAATAAAAACAGTATAACAATGGAGCAAATCTAATAATAAAATTACATTAAAAAACCCCAACAATTTAAAAACCATACAACACATACATACCAAACATAAAATATAAGAAAGCCTGGGGGAGATGTCTTAATTCCCCGATGCCTGGCGATATAGGTGGGTCTTGAGTAACTTGCAAAAGACAAGGAGGGTGGGGGCCGTTCTAATCTCCGGGGGGAGTTGATTCCAGAGGGCCGAGGCTGCCACAGAGAAGGCTCTTCCCCTGGGGCCCGCCAAACAACATTGTTTGGTCGACAGGACCCGGAGAAGGCCAACTCTGTGGGACCTTATCGGCCGCTGGGATTCGTGTGGTAGAAGGCGGCTCCGGAGGTATTTTGGTCCAATGCCATGAAGGGCTTTAAAGGTCATTACCAGTTAGTTATAAAGGGGCTGTAGCCTTAATCCTTAATTTATTTCTGGAGCTTTGGTTGGCTCTAGTTAGATTTTCCTGGACCACCTGAATAAATTATACCCCTCCTAGACATTTTAGATGTTAATGGACTGATAATTTTTAAATGTGCAGTTTAAATGGAAATACATTTTATTTCATTCTACACACCTACCTTTCATTTAAAAAAATCTATTCCTTATTTAATTTATCTATTTCTTTGACAAAATGACATTTTGTAAAGCCAATTCCATCACTTTTTGAAAACCTATTTAAGCTTACTTGGGGAATGTACCTTCTTCTTTGTGTGCTCTGAAATGTCACTTTAGATCTGTGATTCTTCTCGGTTTAAATGTCTTTAAACTTCTTGAACAATTGCTTGCTCTTGCTCTTCAGAAACTAAGAACTAAGACAACAACAAAAATACTTGAAATATACGGTCTGGTTTAAAATCAATGACTGAAAAGGACATAAATTGCTATTGCTTGTCTCATTGAATGGTTAACAAACAAGTATACGCTACTAAAAATACAGCTAGTTCTTGACTTGGAGCTATTTGTTTCATGATGTTTGAAGTTAAAATGACATGGGAAAAAGTGACTTATGACTGGTCCTTGCACTTATGACTATCACAGTATCCCTGTGATCACATGATCAAAAGTTCATCAATCAACAATGTGTATGTTTATAATAAATAAGGGGCGTGCATAAGTGCACCAGAGTGCCTTCCGTCCCCTGTCCTAAGGTTCCTCTTTTTCCAGTATCATGTATATAAATATTATTATATCTTTGTATACCACCAATATGTACTTGACAAAACAAACAAATAAATAAAAATAAATAAATAGTTGCAGCATCGTGTGGGTTATGTATAAGAGCATATGCACTGAGAGCATATGCACCAAGACAAATTCCTTGTGTGTCCAATCACACGTGGCCAATAAAGAATTTTATTCTATTCTATTCTATTCTATTCCACTATTCTATTCTATTCTATTCCATTCTATTATACTATTCTATTCTATTCCATTCCATTCTATTCTACTGAGCCTCGGTGGCGCAGTGGTTAGAGTGCAGTACTGCAAGCTACTTCTGCTGATCACCGGCTCTCAGCAGTTTGGCAGATCGAATCTCAGTAGGCTCAAGATTGACTCAGCCTTCCATCCTTCCAAGGTGGGTAAAATGAGGACCCATATTGTTGGGGCAATGTGCTTACTCTCTGTAAACCGCTTAGAGAGGGCTGTAAAGCACTGTGAAGCGGTATATAAGTCTAAATGCTATTGCTATTTACTGGCTATTTCCCAGCGGGCTTCTGCCAAGCAAAGTCAATGGGGCAAACCAGATTTGCTTAGTGACTATGGATCATCGAAGAGCTGCAGTGATTTACTTAACAACCATAAGAAAAATACAGTGTGGCATGCCTGCTTAGCAATGGAAATCTTGGTTGCAATTGCAGTCGTACCTGTTCGTCAAGGGCTACCCGTAATATACAATAATCAGCAGGCGACTGTCTTACTTTATGTCAGAAACAAATGTTTCCACTGTTTGCATTTTAAAAATTCCCAGAGACATTTTGCAACAATAATTTCTGTTGTAAACCTCCCCTGCTGAATCTTCCCACTGTCATATCAGTCAAAGTTCATAAATCAAAATCCACAATGTGTTGCTTTTGCCTTGACCTAAGTTGTTCTTCAAGATTTTTCTTTTCCATGTGGAATTTTATCGGAATTATAGCATCTGGTTTGTTGTTCCACCATTTTGATTCCAAATGAATTTAAAGGGACAGCAGGGAACCTTTTGTTAAAATTAGGGTTTCACTAGCTCTGGTAATAACTCCTCAGTTATTTACATTTGGAGATTTGGAGCTTCCAGATCAGTAACAGTGATTTAAAGAACAGAAGAATAGATTACATAAGAAGCCCAGATGGAACTTAGTATTCCCAACTGATTTTAATATTACCCCCAAATGGCACATAAACAGATTGAACAGCAGATAGAGCAAATTGTTCTAAAGTAGCCCCACTCTACTGTTTGTTTGTTTTTTAAAAAGCAAAACAAAATGAAGTGCCATCTAATAATTTGGAATTAAGCTAAAGGGAATAGTCAACCCTTTTGATCAATCCATCTGCATCAGGTATCTTGAAGTCCCATTCAAATCCTATTACTTGCATGCAGCACAAAGCTTCCCCATATTCTATGAGGGTCGCCCAGAAAGGAGTGCACCACTTTTTTTTCCCTCAAAGATTTAGGGTGGGAGCAGTGCGAATCTCAGCAGGGAGCTGTTTCCAAAGGGCCGGGGCTGCCACAGAGAAGGCTCTACTCCTAGGCCCTGCCAGGTGACATTGCCTAGTTGACAGGACCTGGAGTAGGCCAACTCTGTGTGATCGGTCGCTGGGATTCATAAGGCGGTCCCGTAAGTAACCTGGTCCTAAGCCATGTAGGGTTTGACCACCACTTTAAATTGCGTCTGGAGACCAATCGGTAGCCAATGCAGCTCGTAGACTGATGTTGAGATATTTATTTATTTGTTTGTTTGTTTGTTATATTTGTATGCCGCCCCTCTCCAGAGACTCGGGGCGGCTCACTACAACAGAAATAATACAAATCCAAAATTAAATTTTTTTAAAAACCCATTAATATAAAAACAATCATACATCTTATACAAACCATACATAAAGCGGAAACGGCCCAGGGGAATCAATTTCCCCATGCCTGACAACAGAGGTGACTTTTAAGGAGTTTGCAAAAGGCAAGGAGGGTGGGGGCAATCCTAATCTCTGGGGGGAGTTGATTCCAGAGGGTGGGGGCCACCACAGAGAAGGCTCTTTCCCTGGGTCCTGCCAGACAACATTGTTTCGTCGACAGGACCCTGAGAAGGCCAACTCTGTGGGACCTAACCCTAACCCTAACCTTGGCATGCTGCCAAAAGCCGAACTTCTGGTTTTGCTGGAAACCAGAAGTACGGAGCTCTGGCAGCGTCCCTAGCTCTGGAGGCAATTTCGGCCAGCGTTTTAAAACACCGGCCGTGCATATGTCTTCAAAGAAAAACCGGAAAGTCCTGTTGCTTCTTGAACAAAGTACATTGGGGCATCCATGACCTGGATGACTGAGAATCTCCATAGACTTTTTGCTCTTAGTCCAAAAACATGGAAGAGGGAGGGGAAAAAAATGGAGGCTGTGATTGTGCAATTACACACAGCCCTTTTTTCATGCACTGCATATAAAATATGATGTATTTTGTACAGTTATTACTGCCACCTCATCTTTTTGGACATTCCTTCCACCATCACCACCAATGCCTCTGGTCTTCATCTTGGCTTGTCAGCCCCTTCAACTGAACTTTAGCTGTTCTTCAAGGCACATTTCTGAAATCTCCAAAACAGCCACTTTATGATCTAATGCTGAGTAGGCATTGAGCGAAGCTGAAACCTGGCCATATTTTTCCAAGAGCATAAATAGACTTATACTCCTGCTAAATTTGCAGACATCACTTGGCTTTCCTTCGCATGCAGCTTTTGCCAAATAACTGGCCAGGCTTCCAACATTGAGGCTATTGTCTATGACAATTGCATCCCTTTTCAATTTGTACTAGATTGCCTACTTCCTTCCTTCTGGCCGCTGTTTTTATCAGTCTCGTTTCTCCTCTGCCTTGAAGAATCATTCAAGAAATATGTGTTATAATTTTTTCCTCCCAGCTGTTTTCCATCCAGCTTATAAACTCTAGGACTGGCATGTGTGTAAGGATATGTTTATGTGCTCACATAGCACTTAGCAATAGCACTTGGACTTATATATCGCTTCATGGTGCTATGCAGCCCTCTCTTAGCAGTGTACAGAGTCAAGGGGCGTACATAAGTGCACTAGTGTGCCTTTCGTCCCCTGTCCAATTGTCTCTCTCTCTCTCCCTTTTTATTTATTTATTTATTTATTTATTTATTTATTTATTTATTTATATATTTATATATTTATATATTTATATATTTATATATTTACATATTTACATATTTATATATTTATATATTTATATATTTATATATTTATATATTTATATATTTATATATTTTTATATTTTTATATATTTATATATTTATATATTTATATATTCATTCATTCATTCATTTATTTATTTATTTGATTTTTATGCCGCCCTTCTCCTTAGACTCAGGGCGGCTTACAACATGTTAGCAATAGCACTTTTTAACAGAGCCAGCCTATTGCCCCCACAATCCGGGTCCTCATTTTACCCACCTCGGAAGGATGGAAAGCTGAGTCAACCTTGAGCCAGTGATGAGATTTGAACCGCTGACCTTCAGATCTACAGTCAGCTTCAGTGGCCTGCAGTACAGCACTCTACCTGCTGCAGCACCCCGGCTCATATATCATATATCATATATCTCATATATCTCATATTTCATATATCTTTTCTTCCTTTTGTATATCTTCTCCTCTATCTTTATATATTTTCTTTATACATAATACTTCATGTCTATTATCTTCAATATGTATTGTGTATTGGACAAAATAAATAAATAAGAAAAATAAAAAAATAAAGAAAGAATATTGTCCTCCAACAATCTAGGGCCTCATTTTACAGAATTGAACTGCCAAACTGCTGGCAATTGGCAGCCAACAGAATTAGGTTGCAATACCTAACCAATGCGCCATCTAACTTCTAACCACTGTGCCACCACTATTCCACTGCCGTACACTGTACTCATGCACATATGCATCTACAGGTTAAGGAGCTAGATCTGTTTTCTCATTAACTCCCATATGGTCAGTTGTTTCATTATTGTTGCTAATTGGATGTGGCTTACCCATGAGTTTCAGTTACCTGTTTTTGGCTCAAGGTGTAAAACTACGGATGGTTTCAACTGTAGGAAATCATTGGGTCAGAATTGGGCTGCCTACGGTCTTGTTGACTGGCTATGTTCTTTGGTTCATTTGTAAATGTGGCAGGTTAGATGCTGGTCTGCAAAGTTGGAAGTAGCAGGTTCCCCATTGGGTAAGTTTAAAAAGAGGGCGGGGCTTCCATTCCAAGGGCACCGCTGCCATCTCGAACCTTTTGTCTGCTATCAGTAATTCTACTAACCTTCCTATCAATAGAAGGAAAAAGATGAACTATATGGGAAGTGAGTTGTTTTGGGGAATAACAACAACAACACATTTAGGTGTTAAAATAAGAATGAAGATGCCGAGAGTTGGTATCTAAGCTTCAAAACTGTGAAAAGTTGGTATCTAAGCTTCAAAACTGTGAAAAAATAAATTAAAGGCAGTTGTTGTTGTTGTTGTTGTTGTTATTATTATTATTATTATTATTATTATTATTATTATTATTTATTAGATTTGTATGCCGCCCCTCTCCGTAGACTCGGGGTGGCTCACAACAGTGATAAAAACAATACATGGTAACAAATCTAATAATTAAAATCTAAAATAACAGTTTTACATTACCAAAAACCCCACAATAGATAAAATATATACACACAGTCATATCATGCACAAAGTTACATAGGCAAGGGTGGGATGTCTCAGTTCTCCCAAGCCTGATGACAGAGGTGGGTTTTAAGGAGTTTACGAAAGGCAAGGAGGGTGGGGGCAGTACTAATCTCTGGGGGGAGTTGATTCCAGAGGGTCAGAGCCGCCACAGTGAAGGCTCTTCTCCTGGGTCCCGCCAAGCGACATTGTTTAGTCGACGGGACCCGGAGAAGGCCGACTCTGTGGGACCTAACCGGCCGCTGGGATTTGTGCGGCAGAAGGTGTTCTCGCAGATATCCTGGTCAGAAAAGCTCCTTTTCTACTTCTGGTTAGCAGTAAAAGCTTTGACTCACGTATTGCTTTGACATAGGTATCACATTGTGTCTTCATTCAGTTTTATGCTTGCTGATGTCCGACTGCATCCAATTAGTCATACTTGTGATATATGGAACTGATGAATGTTTGCATATCCATCCAAAATGTTTTGCTTCTATATGATAGTAACTGTGGCATATTCCCCAGCTATCTGTCATGGAATCATCTGAATTATCCCTCTATGGTCAGGATTACTCATCTTTTCACCTCATCACCTGGATCTATATATTATAATAAACACTAATGAAGTTTAGGCTACAAGCCGCCCATCAAATCAACCATGTATTTTATTATTAAATCACGATTGCAATGAACCAAGGTTTTGAACAAAAATAGGCAGCCTTGGGGTGGCCAATATGTATCCGGAACCGCCTTCTACCGCACGAATCCCAGCGGCCGATAAGGCCCCACAGAGTTGGCCTTCTCTGGGTCCCGTCGACCAAACAATGTTGTTTGGTGGGCCCCAGGGGAAGAGCCTTCTCTGTGGCGGCCCCGGCCCTCTGGAACCAACTCCCCCCAGAGATTAGAACGGCCCCCACCCTCCTTGTCTTTCGCAAATTACTTAAGACCCACCTTTGTCGCCAGGCATGGGAGAGTTAGGATATTCCTTCCCCTAGGCCATTACAAGTTATGTATGGTATGTTTGTGTGCATGTCTGGTTTTTATAATAAGGGTTTTTAGTTGTTTTATTAAATTGGATTGTTACATGTTGTTTTTTATCATTGTTGTTAGCCGCCCCGAGTCTGCGGAGAGGGGTGGCATACAAATCCAATAAATAATAATAAATAATAATAATACATTTTTAAAAAATTCCTCACCTCATTCTTGGTGTTTCCATAAATGTCATAAATCAGGATGCATCCTGAAATGGCTTCTAATTTTGAAGGAAAAATACAAAATTATGTCACTTGTTTGCCAATTTATCATCTAACATTGGGGAGATTGAAGAAAAAAAAGGTGAGACATCACAGACTTTCCCATTTCAACTAGATAAAAGTAGCTACTGTATGTGTTCCATTGTAATGCATGGGATAATATAATATGTTGGGTCTATTTAATCAGTAGAAATAAATAAAATGTGTTCATGGATTGTGTGAGGCTGTTCTGGATGGTTTTGATTTTTTAGAGAGCTGCTTAGATTCAGACTTGAACAGTTGCTAAAAAAAATAAGAAAAATAACCAAACGATGGAAATTTGAGTGACATTGCTTTGGGAAGGTTGTTAGTACTCTGTCCAAATGGTTAGATTGGTAATATATAAACAAGCCTACAATATATGGTTGTACGGATTGATGTATGCTATGTTCTGATTGGCTGCAGTACTGCAAGTTGCCATAAGAGGGAGCTAGAAATCATGGCTTATTCTCTCTGTTGTTTCGTTCTGATTGCTTCTTTGACTTGATAGTGATCTCTGTGTTATGTGTATAATTATCTCTGATATTCTGATGTGTTTGTAAGGTATAATATTTTTGTTGAATGTATATGACAAAGACAAACTGGTAAGAAGATTATTGTACTTCTAGAGATTATCTGATTTGAATGTGTATGACCTGGACTGTTTATTGAGACTGTTCTGTTTCTTAAAGTAAACACTACATGCACTTTAATGTATATCTGTTTGTGACTAGATAATTACTCATACCTACTGCAATATCCCGTATCTATGTTCATGTGCTTGATAACTTAAGGGTTGTTCTGTACACACCTTAACAAAAGTCTAATGCAATGTAGATTCTCGCAACATTGGCATACATCTGGGTGAGATCATCCAAGGGCATGGGGTGAGGTATCATCAATATGCAGATGATACCCAGCTTTACATCTCCACCCCATGTCCAGTCAGCGAAGCAATGGAAGTGATGTGCCAGTGCCTGGAGGCTGTTGGGGCCTGGATGAGTGTCAACAGACTCAAACTCAACCCTGATAAGATGGAGTGGCTGTGGGTTTTGCCTCCCAAGGACAATTCCATCTGTCCATCCATCACCCTGCGAGGGGAACTACTGACCCCCTCAGAGAGGGTCCGCAACTTGGGTGTCCTCCTCGATCCACAGCTCACATTAGAGAAACATCTTTTGGCTGTGGCAAGGGGGGCGCTTGCCCAGGTTCGCCTGGTGCACCAGTTGCAGCCTTATTTGGACTGGGAGTCACTGCTCACAGTCACTCATGCCCTCATCACCTCGAGGCTCGACTACTGTAATGCTCTCTACATGGGTCTACCTTTGAAAAGTGTTCAGAAACTTCAGGTCGTGCAGAATGCAGCTGCGAGAGCAATCATGGGCTTTCCCAAATATACCCATGTTACACCAACACTCCGCAGTCTGCACTGGTTGCCGATCAGTTTCCGGTCACAATTCAAAGTGTTGGTTATGACCTATAAAGCCCTTCATGGCACCGGACCAGACTATCTCAGGGACCACCTTCTGCTGCACGAATCCCAGTGACCAGTTAGGTCCCACAGAGTTGGCCTTCTCCGGGTCCCGTCGATGAAACAATGTCGCTTGGCGGGACCCAGGGGAAGAGCCTTCTCTGTGGCGGCCCTGGCCCTCTGGAACCAACTCCCCCCAGAGATTAGAATTGCTCCCACCCTCCTTGCCTTTTGTAAGCTATTTAAAACCCACCTCTGCCACCAGGCATGGGGGAATTGAGATACTCTTTCCCCCTAGGCCTTTACAATGTTATGCATGGTATGTCTGTATGTATGTTGATTTTACAATAGAGGTTTTTAACTGTTTATATTGGATTGTCATATGCTGTTTACTATTGTTGTTAGCCACCCCGAGTCTATGGAGAGGGGCGGCATACAAATCCAATAAAATAAAATCAAACTTCATTCTTCACAAGAGTAACAGTCTCAACTAATATCTATCTAAAACAGAAGAACTTTCTTAGAGACACAATATTAAGCCCGACTGCTTGGGGAAATATAACATTTCCACAGAAGGGGAAAAGTGGATTTTTTTTTTCCAACCAAGGAAAAACAATGGTGGGCGTATTGTTTCTTAAACAAGCTTTTGGAAGTGCAAGCTTTTGAGTTCCAAACATCTGAGAAGATGGTAAAAACAGTGGGGTAGAACAGATGACTTTTCAATCACTTCTGCATTTTCCTATGATCTTTGAAGTGAGCAAACCACAAGAAAGGAAATTGCAACTGGTCATGGGCCAGATTAAGGACAAGTGTTCCTAGGAACTCTTCATGGGTTGCTGAGATGAAGAATCAAGCCAGTGGTGGTTGAGTCCCCCAATTGTGTGAAGTGCTCCCCACCCCTCAAAAAACAAAATATTTGGCCGTTATCCTCAGGATCTCAGTGGGCTTAAATATACCATGTTGGACCAAGGCCACGGTCTGGGAATCATACTGGAAGATTTCTGCCAAGACATACAGCTGTAAAGTGATATCATTTTCTCTTTTATGGACTAAAGAGGCAGGATGGACTTTCTCCCTAAGGAATGAGCAGAAGATGGAGCGTAGGAGTGCACAATGTTAGACTGTTCACAAGCAAATGATTTGATAGGGCTGATGGAAGAATTAGGATCTCTTCCCAGGCAATTGACCCTCAGAGTTAGCCTGCTGAATGGTCCCTTCTCTAGCTACCAGTAGGCGCCTGTCAACTAGGGTCAAGCAGTGATGTGACTGACCTTAGGAGTTAGGCAACTGCGGCTAGGATAGCATATGCTCAAATGTGGAAAAATGAAGGAACTCCACAGGAAGAGCAGATTTTGGAGAAAATTACACACTGTGCAGGGTTGTGTTTGGCATTCGGAGCTTTGACATCACTAGCAGGTTGCTAAGGACGCCAAGGTGATCACTTCCTGGATTACATGGAATCCAGGAAGTGATCACCTTGGCGTCCTTAGCAACCTGCCAGTGACATCAAAGCTCCGAATGCCAAACGTGACCCTGAACTATGCCCGAAGTTTCAAAAAAATTCGGGTTCGTGTTCGGCATACCAAACACTGCAAAATTCGGTACGGACCCGAATTGTGCGGGTTTGGTTCGCCCATCACTAATCAGCAGTAGTTTTGGGCGAACCGAACTTGCACAGTTCGGGTTCGTACCGAACTTGCACAGTTCGGGTTCGTACCGAACTTGCACAGTTCGGGTTCGTACCAAACTTTGCGGTGTTTGGCATGCCGAACCTGAACCTGAATTTTTTTAAAAAATTAATGTTCCGGTTCGGCGTTCATGTCAAGCACCACGAAGTGCCGCCGCCCGGCTGTCATCTGCTGAGAAGAGGAGGAGGAGCCGGGCACCGGTGGAGGCGGAGGAAGGCGAACACCGGGGAGCTGTCAGCCGGTTGGGAGGCTGGGAGGGAGGCACAAAAGGAGCTGGGGAATCCCACGAGGGGATTCTGGGGGCAGAGCTTTGATGTCACATATACTGGCAGGTTGCTAAGCATGCCAAGGTGATCACTTCCTGGGTTCCGGGGGCAGCACTAGAATAATGGAGGGAGGATGGAATCAAGGAAGTGATCACCTTGGTGTGCTTAGCAACCTGCCAGTATACGTGACATCAAAGCTCCGCCCCCAGAATCCCTTTGTGGGATTCCCCAACTCCTTTTCCTTGCAGCGCAGCTGGGGCGTCCTTTCACATAAAAATAAAAAAAATTACGTGAAAGGACCTCCCTTTGCTTGCGGCACCGCTGCGGCATCCTTTTTCATAAAAGTAAAAATAAATAAAAATAAAAAATCCGTAAAAATAAAAAACTATGGGATTCCGGGGCCAGAGCTTTGACGTCACAGAGTGTTCAGAGTTCAAGTTTGGGTTCGGCCGAAATTTGTGCAAAGTTCGCCCGAACTCGCCGAACCCGAACACCGTTGGGTTCGCCCATCACTATTCAGCAGTGATTTCCTTTTACCTTCATATTGGCGCACTGCACATGCATCACAACATTTTGCATGTGTGTGCACTTGTGCATGCACAGAAGCAAAAAATTGCCAAAAATCACGGGCATTCCCTCACACGATTTTGATCCTGCACATGTGCCCAAGCAAAAATTCACCGGAAATCACACATGCGAGAGCATCCCCTCTCACGATTTTGCTTCTGCGCATGTGCAGAAGCAAAAAAGCACCAAAAATAGTAAAAAAAATAATGGCGCCACACACAGACTGGCAAAGACAGCACCAGAGCTTTCGCGGGTAAATTGCGCAATCAGCAGGCCACTACTGGACTACCGCATCGGGGCGCACCAGTAGGAACCAATCTCTGCAATAGATGTAGTCTAGTCCTATTCCTTTGGCAAGGGTTAACCATAAGGCCAGTGAATTGAGACATGGAGTGCCCACTGACCAGTGAGATCTTGTAGTGTGGGAGCATTTTCAGACTTTAGGTAGTGGCTAAAAGTTGCATTCATTTTGTGCTGTTACACAGGTCAAACTATCTGTAGCAAAGACTTTATAAATAATAGCTCTACAGTAAAGGCAAGTAATGGAAGATGTATTCTGTCAGCACCAGCTTTAAAGTTGCTTAGAGAAATATCTTCTGTAAATTTTTATAGGCTGTATGAGTACACCAAGTTCCAACCAAATTATACCAAAGTAAACATTTCTCTTTGGGGAAATTAAATTCCATCCACTTAGGGCCAGGCTGTGATTAATTGAATGGCAATGGAAGCAGAGACAGTACATTATTGCATCTGGGAAATAAATTTGATGGGGGAAATAAATAAATAAAGAAGGATGACGGTGTGCTAAATCTGTGTTTCTCAACTTCAGCAACTTGAAGCTGTGTGGACCTCAATTCCCATGCTTGCTGGAGGGAACTCTGGGAGTTGAAGGCCACACAGCTTAAAGTTGCTAGGGTTGCGATTTCACAGAACAATGAACGTGAAAGAGAATGGCTGGACTGGATTCCTTGACAATTGTGGTATCGCAAGAATTGGAGAATTTTGGATCCTGACAGTTTTTTAAATCCACATTGCAAATCTGTCATTGCAGGATCCTCCCTGCAGCTAAAAAGTTTTGATCAGGAAACAGATATTGGATATTTACTTACTTACTTGCTTACTTGCTTACTTACTTACTTACTTACTTACTTACTGCTCTCTGGTACACTCCTCCCCAAAATTCACAGGTACAAATTTCAGACACACACACACGTTTGAAAATTCAAAACAGTGTTCTTTATAATGAAAATTCACATAAACTAAGCCCTCTTTTTGTATAGCAAAGAGCACTCGTCTCCAAACAAACTGGTAATTTGTACAAGTCCCTGATCAGTTCTGTGATACTTAGCTTGCAGCTGTGAGGTAATTCACAGTCCTTCTTCTTTCACAAAGTGAAACACACTTTGCTCTGGTTTAGTTTCAAAGCGGGGAAAAATCAGCACACAAAAGGTCAAAGTCAGCAAGGCAGGCACGAAACACAATGATCAGATAATCGTCCACAATGGCCAAACCCACAGGCTGCTATTTATAGCAGCCTCACTAATTACCACAGCCCCACCCAACCACAGGTGGCCTCATTTTCTTTGATAATAATCTCTCAGTTGTTGTTGCCTATGCATCGCTCTCCACATGTGTGGCTATATCATTAACTCTTGTTCTAAATCCAAGGAGGAGCTAGATAATTGATCTCCTTCTGAGTTGTCTGCCCCACTCTCCTCCTCCCTGTCACTCATGTGTTCTTGGTCAGAGGAGCCTTCATCAGCAGATTCCACCGGGGGCAAAACAGGCCTGCAGCATGTGGATGTCTCCCCCACATCCACAGTCCTTGGAGCAGGAGCTGGGCCAGAGCTAACCACAACACTTATTTACTTACATACTTGCTTGCTTGCTTACTTATTTACTTACCTACTTACTTATTTGTCAAACATGAGTAGGATAGTAGTAGTTTGTATAAACATAACATAAGTAAAAAGTAATAATAAAAGAGGACAGTAGGAGGCACAATGGTGCACCACCTTACAGACCTCTTAAAAACAGGGAGAGGTCAACTGTAGACAATCTAAGGTCAATGTTTTTGGGGTTTGGGGAAGAAACCACAGAGTCAGGTAATGCATTCCAGGCATTGATCACTCCATAGCTGAAGTTGTGTTTTCTGTAGTTTAGAATGATTTACATTTAGTTTGAATCCATTACATGAATTAAGACATGTCTTAACATGTTTCTCACTCTCATGAACTAAGACCAGATAGTGAATTTCATGACTAGTTTCATGTATTAAGCCAAATAATGGTGCTTTATGCAATTCCATTCTTGGAGACTCATAGACGAGGAAAAAAAAGAGCAACATAATGGATCATATTGAAGTATGAACAAAAGAAGGGGATGGAGACCTCTCCATAAGACAGGCATCCCAAAACATCCCTATCCCTGGAGTCTTCTCAAATTATTACCAAGTATTTGAGCCGGTGATGAGATTTGAACCGCTGACCTTCAGATCTACAGTCAGCTTTAGTGGCCTGCAGAACAGCACTCTACCTGCTGCGCCACCCCGTAAAACATTACTGATATTATTTACTATCAGTTTTGTGTCAGAAGGCCCATGTACAGTGAAGCAGAAGTCCTGAAGCACAGATTTAAAAGAAATAACCTATAGTCCATGCTACCTTCAAATATCCACGTAAGAACAGATAATTGAACCCTCTTCCTTTTGAATTTCAGCATCTCATTTAATCTCATATGGAGTCCTTGACCAATGTTACAAAGCTAAGTAATTAGTTTACCATTGGAACAAACCATGTTATAACTTGGGCGAAGGTGTGTACCTTTTATGAGATACAGGACAGGCTTGTACAAAGATCTATGTGCAAAACATAGAAGATTGACAGCAGAAAAAGCCCTTATACTATTTCCTGTACTTTATCTTAAGATGGATATATGTTTATCCCAGGCATGTTTAAATTCGATTACTGTGGATTTACTAACCATGTCTGCTGGAAGTTTGTTCCAAGCATCTACTACTCTTTCAGCAAAATAATATTTTCTCATGTTGTTTCTGATCAAAATGCGTTGGCCTCAAGAATAATGAGGAAATGCGTACACAAGAAACATTGCGATGCAAAGATCAGTGGAACCCACCCCTGTGTACGTTTGTTGGGATATGAGCATTGGGGTCAGCATGAATGGTGAGTTTGCAAAGGGGTTTGGCCCAAGTCTCACATGGTCCCCTTCCTTTCTTAATGGTCATTTAAACATTAAAATGTTTTTTTAAATATTCCACATATGGTTTGAAAACTCAGCGTTGGGAATGAGCATGGCTGAACCATTATGAATGCTTAGTGGCCTGGCTCCAAGAACACCCACTTGCTTCCTTCCCTATCAAACATGTGGAGCTCCCATTAAATTGGGAAGTCTCTTAGGGGAGCGGAATTGTCCTATCTAATCCAGGCCTATTTTGTTCCTCTGATTTGGATTGAGTAGGATGCATTGTTCCCATACATTCCTCCTTTAATTAAATGCAGTAGATATGTCATGTCAGTGAAATATGCCAGGTCTGTTTTTACATCTGTAGCCGTTTTCTCTCTACTCCTTCCACTTGGTTTATTGGAAAGAAAGTTTGACATTCAAGGCAACCTTGGATCAGATGATTGGTTCTCTGTGAACTGCCAGAATCACTCAAATAAAAATCTTAATGTTGGGGATTGGGGGTATGTGTGAGTGTGTGTTTATTTATTTATATTTATGCCTTTATGAAATGAGATTGGCAAAGAGAGACTCAGCTGTTCTGGTTCCCAGAGAACAGAAGATGCAGAGTCAGTTTATATCTGCACAAAATACACAATAGTCACTGGAGTTTGAAAGGGAATAACCTTTTGAACGCCTATAATTTTTGACTCCCCTTTTCTTCGCTAGCTCCCCTCTGCCCCATGTGCTGCGCATTAGTATTATGAAACAAGTATATAAAACATCACCGTTGTTCCATAACACAGATTCAGTTTTGCACACTTCCCTAAGCCAGAGGCTGTTAAACCACGGCTTATTGAATAAGCCACAGTTGGCTGAGTTCACACATTTGCATGAAGTCATAACTCACCAGACCATATTATGACTTAGTATAATGTCTGAACATGGCCTTTCTCAACTTTGTTTGACATTATTTGCAAGAGCCGGCCAGATGCTATATACCCCTAAAACAATACTGAGAGCAAAGAATACACATATTAAGAATTTAAAAAATAGAGTAATTGAGCAATTATGGTGAATAAGGAACATTAGACATAAATTGATTGAAACACTGAGGATTACAATTTTTTCCAAGCTGATTTAGAAACAGAAACATAGAAGTCTGACGGCAGAAAAATACCTCATGGTCCATCTAGTCTGCCCTTATACTGTATTTTATCTTAGGATGGATATATGTTTATCCCAGGCATGTTTAAATTCAGTTACTGTGGTTTTATCTACCACGTCTGCTGGAAGTTTGTTCCAAGGATCTACAGTGATCCCTCGATTTGCGCGTTCTCGATTAGCGCGAAACGCTGCAACGCGGTTTTTCAAAAAATATTAATTAAAAAATAAGTCCGCGTTTTTTTCCCTACACCACGGTTTTTCCCGCCCGATGACGTCATACTGATTGCTGATTGGCCAAAAGAGAAGGGAAGGAGGGAGGGTTGCCATTGCCATTGCCGCCAGCGCTGCCCCAAGAAAGCCGGTGAGAGGAAGGAAGGAGGGAAGGAGGGAGGGAGAGAAGGGAAGGAGGGAGGGTTGCCATTGCCATTGCCGCCAGCGCTGCCCTGTGTGTAGCGGCGAGGAGCCCGGAAAAATCACCATTGCATTGCCAGCCTCCGAACTTGCGTCGCTCCACCTTCTGCGCATGTGCGGCCATGGAACAAAGGGCGTGCATGCGCAGATGGTGTTTTTACTTCCGCATCCAGTATAACGCGGAAATCGGTTAGCGCGGGAGGTCTTGGAACGTAACCCCCGCGCTAACCGAGGGATCACTGTACTACTCTTTCAGAAAAATAATATTTTCTCAGGTTGCTTTTGATCTTTCCCCCAACTAACTTCAGATTGTGTCCCCTTGTTCTTGTGTTCACTTTCCTGTTAAAAACACTACCCTCCTGAACCTTATTTAACCCTTTAACATATTTAAATGTTTCGATCATGTCCCCCCTTTTCCTTCTGTCCTCCAGACTATACAGACTGAGTTCATTAAGTCTTTCCTGATACGTTTTATGCTTAAGACCTTCCACCATTCTTGTAGCCCGTCTTTGGACCCGTTCAATTTTGTCAATATCTTTTTGTAGGTGAGGTCTCCAGAACTGAACACAGTATTCCAAATGTGGTCTCACCAGCATTCTATATAGCGGGATCATAATCTCCCTCTTCCTGCTTGTTATACCTCTAGCTATGCAGCCAAGCATCCTACTTGCTTTCCCTACCGCCTGATTTTGTCTATCTGGATCATGGAGACATTCTGTTTTGCTTTTGCTTAAGTTTGAAATGACACATATTCATTGTATAGTTGTGTCCAATATGTCTTGTATATTTTCATTGGGTTCCAAATCAGAATTGCCCACATTTAACAGAGGTGGGTTTCAGCAAGTTCTGACCAGTTCTGGAAAGCTAGTAGTGGAAATTGTGAGTAGTTCGGAGAACTGGTAGGGAAATTGTGAGTAGTTCAGAGAACTGGTAGGGAAATTGTGAGTAGGAGGCAGGAGCTGGGCCAGAGCTAACCACAACATCTATAGGGAGAGGGGAAGTGAGGGCCTTGCCCCTTTTAAAATTCTGAATTGCGTTACCTATCTTCTATTTTGTTTGCTGTCATGCTGTTCTAATGTTGAGCTGTAAGAGAAGAGAAGGATTTAGGGGTAGTGATTTCTGACAGTCTCAAAATAGGTGAGCAGTGTGGTCGGGCGGTAGGAAAAGCAAGTAGGATGCTTGTCTGCATAGCTAGAGGTATAACAAGCAGGAAGAGGGAGATTGTGATCCCCTTATATAGAGCGCTGGTGAGACCACATTTGGAGTACTGTGTTCAGTTCTGGAGACCTCACCTAGAAAAAGATATTGACAAAATTGAACGGGTCCAAAGACGGGCTACAAGAATGGTGGAAGGTCTTAAGTATAAAACGTATCAGGAAAGACTTAATGAACTCAATCTGTATAGTCTGGAGGACAGAAGGAAAAGGGGGGACATGATCGAAACATTTAAATATGTTAAAGGGTTAAATAGGGTTCAGGAGGGAAGTGTTTTTAATAGGAAAGTGAACACAAGAACAAGGGGACACAATCTGAAGTTAGTTGGGGGAAAGATCAAAGGCAACATGAGAAAATATTATTTTACTGAAAGAGTAGTAGATCCTTGGAACAAACTTCCAGCAGATGTGGTTAGTAAATCCACAGTAACTGAATTTAAACATGCCTGGGATAAACATATATCAATTGTAAGATAAAATACAGGAAATAGTATAAGGGCAGACTAGAAGGACCATGAGGTCTTTTTCTGCCATCAGTCTTCTATATTTCTATGTTTCTATCCTTTGCATGGCTAACAAACTGGTAGTGAACTGAGTACTCAAAAACTCAAAAAAAAAATATGACACCCTGCTGGATTTAAAACTAGGAACTTGTTCCTCATAGTTTGGGGAAATGAGAGAGACAGCACAATTGGTCAATCAATCAATCAATCAACCAATTTTTATTGAGTCATAGATCAGCAGATAAAATCAAACGGTCAAAATTAATTAGAATAAAAAACAAAAAAGGAGATCCCCCCCCCCCCCTAAAATATCTCATTCCTCAGGGCTATGAAACTGAGGTTACTGGCTCATATAAGTAACAATACAATTGAGATATTAATATTACGTAAATAGTTCAAGATTGAAACTAATACTCCGATGTGAATTTTACGGCTTCTTCCTTTTTCATCTGGTAATGAGAAGTTGGCTATCAATATTAATACAGAAGTTGGCTATCGATATTAATACAGGCGGAATCTTGTTTTTCCTCTTTTTATTTTCAATACCTGCAGGTTTTAAAATAACAGAATGTTAACAATTTTGAAGCATATTACATACACATCACCACACTGAAATTTTGCAATGAAATAATGCAACATATCATGATTTATATCATTGCAGTTAAAAAAGGGAAGGAAAGGGGGGGAAATGAGTTTGGTTGGAAGGTAACACAATAAGGCTTTGGAGCTATTAACCCTGATGGTTCTTGTTCTAAATGTTGCACTTGAGAAATGGTTAGTTTTTTTATTATTAAAAAGAATGCACAGTTTGTTCAGATTTCTAAGCTGCCAGATGAATCAATTGGTATGGCTAACTAGGAGAAAATAATATTTACATGGAATATAGAGCCTGCAAATTATTTTGTCCTGGAATTGGATCTCTCTCTCTCCTCCCCCACAAAGTCCCAGTTGGATTTTTTTTTTAAATGCAGGATTACAATTCACGAGAGGTTAAACCCACAGCCTTATTATAAGGGATACTACAAGTAAACATTATTAATTATAAAAAATTGCCTAATGTAAGAAGGTTCGTTCCCCCACACCTGCTTTGCATTAATTGGCAGGTTGTCCATACACTTCAGCAGGCTGAACTCTTTAGCATTTATTTAAGCCTACTTGACATTAACATACTCTTTGATATTTGATAGTTTGATTTTTTCTTTTCAAAAAAATTAACTACCCAACAATAAATGTATATATGAAATTACGGTGAACTGGAAAAAGTAGCTTGGTCTTCGTTTCTGTTTGGTGCAGTGAGCTTAGAACGATTGACTTCCCTGAATCTATTAAAAATAAAATAGAATATGGGGGTGGGTGGCTTTATCTCCCCCTGTTTTGGATCCAGACTCTTGGGATAGGGTGGTGACAAAAATACAGGCAACCAAGTATTGTGGGGAAATGTTAATCAAGCCCGTACTTGCCCTCACGAAGCATTGACATTCAGCAAAAAAAAAAGGAGAGAAATGTTCTTGTAGAATTTCCAGCTTTTCTGTTGTTGCCTGAGTAGCCATTTTCTAATCAAAAATAATATCTCAAATTGAAACTCTTGAAAGGAATTAAGAGAGCACATGTAAAAGATTAGAAAAAGTGCACACACTCACTTTTTTTCTACATGTCTTTTCATTAAAAGTGATGTGCTTGTGTGAAATTTCTTTTTTTTTAAAAAAAAATAGTCTTTATTAAGTTTTCCTTTAAAAACAAACATCTATATACAACAAATGTACAACATAAACATAACATACCGACATCTAAGACAAAAACAAGTAGAACATTAACAAGTTTCTTTTACAGCTTCTCTATGCTAATTTTTTTGAGTATTTACAAATTACAATATCGCCATTCTTAATATAACCTATTATTAACATCAATTTTCAGTAAATTGAGTCACCTGTTTCTTTTTCAACAATTTCATTTGTTTACTCACATAGAGATCTATTTATTTTCATACGAAATACACAAAAAGTAGAATAATATAATGCTATATAATTCCTTCATTTATAAGTCTGTTTTATAGTAAACATTGGTATTTATTTTGTTTTAGCCAATTATACCATTTATCCCATGTCTGACTGATCCTTATTTTGAAGTGTCTGTGTGTAAACGAAGATGATTGGAGATTACTTGTATTAAGCAAGTTTGTTTTTAAATTTTAAAAAAATTGCTTCATATATCAGTTAAATTTTTTTTTTTTTCTGTAATGGGATTCAAGAAAGGTGTGGTTGTGTTTGATAAATTGTGGATTTAACAACATCACCAAAATGATACTGTTACTTTTATATTATTGTTTTAAATGTGTAGAAGTTAAAAAAAGAGGTTTGGGGTTAAACAATGTGTCTCTTAAGATCAGATTTTTAAAAAAGAAACAAAAATGTTTTTAATGTTGAATTCTCTTCTGAGATATATTCCATTTTTTCCCATCGATAATTTATTTTGGCAACTGTCTTGGCAATAAATAAGATTTACTCATGAAAGTCTTAAAAACATTTAAATGTAATTTTTTAAAAAACATGCAAGGACATGTAATGAAAAATAAATTGCTTGTCAAATGTACACTCAAATACAAACACAGTTTATATTTAGGTATATATAAATAAAAGGGTCTGCCAACAATTCCCCAAATCTTGACTAGAAGAAATTTTGGAACTCTGTAATTGATTTTTCAGGGTTTTTTAAAAATGCCTTTAAAAATGGGCAAAGGAAGGAGGAAGTGGATTATGATAAAAAGTCCCAAAAAAATGATGATTTAATTCTCTCTTACCCCATTATTTTTGCAAAATAAACTCATTTTCCTAAGCAGCTGTTTGCTCCATTAAACAATTCTCATGGCCTTTGCATGGACGATTCATATTCACACCATAATTCGAGCGGTAGAAACAATCTTCTCTATCTTTTTTCTTACCTGTTCTCATTCAATTAATTTAAAAAGGCATAATTGTAAGATACATTTAAACACACTGAATGCCATCAACTAAAATAGATTTAGTTTTCGTTTGTTTTTAACAAAAAACAAGACAGTGAATTAGTCCACAAATCTTCTTTCCTAGTTTTAATGTTCAACCCTGCTGTTCTGTTCGGGTCGTATGTGACCCGAAGCCAAGTTTGAGTCCCTGCAAAAAATTTTCCCTGCATATCTGAAACTTGAAATTTCATGCTGGTTCATCATTTCAGGGGTTCTCTCTATGAGAATTTTTTTGGGGGGGTGGGGGGCTTAGTTTTTGCTGGGCAAAAAAAGTTACAAATCTTATGTTCCTGGGTCACCCTGACCCGGACCGAAAACTCTTCATTTGCAGTGCTTATGTTTGGTCTTTTTGAAAGCTTTTTTCACTTGGAAAGTAGTCTGAACATTTCTGCACACAATGATATGAAAATTGAAATGAAAAAAGTAAATCTTATTGGTTTATTTTGCGGATATAATGCACGCCCCCCCCGTTTTTGTGAAAAAATTTTCAATTTATGGATAGTTTTGCTTGCAAAATGCATTCTATTTTACTAAAGTTGGTGTGGGATTGGTAGCTTGAACATTTCTGAATATAAGAAAAATATAAAGGAACTGAAAAAAATGATTCTTATTGGTTTTTTAACATCAGAAATAAGGCCTCCCCCCCCCCCTTGGCTGCTTGCAACCATTTTCACTTTTTATTTTTTTATGCTCCAAATCCGAAATATTCTTTAAAATCTTAGGCATTCATTTACTCAATTTAACAATGCTGATCATCAAAAAATATTTTTGGGGTGGTGGCTAATTGTTTTCTGGGCAAAAAAAAATCATAACTTTGAATCTGTTTCTGTTCGTATGTGACCGGACCAAAAATATTTTTTTTAGGTACTTGAATTTGATCTTTTTGAAAACTTTTTCAACTGGAAAACTAGTTTGAACATTTATGAACATAATGATATGAAAATTGAACTGGAAAAATTGAGACTTATATTTTTATTTTGATCAAAAAGCCCCTCCCCCCATCCTTTCTGAATTTCGTGTCAATTTATATTTTTTAAGGCTACAAATCCCTAAGGAATTTTCCCCCAAAAGGTTTGATATACTAAATTGAACATTTCTGAATATAAGAAAAATATAAATGAACTGAAAAAAATGGTTCTTATTGGTTTATTTTTGCCACAAAAGGGCCACCCCCCCTCGGCCTTGCTGTGTGCCATTATTGTCACTGTTTATACATATTTGTCTAGAAATATTTGGAATATCCTTTTGAAAATCAACCACATTGTAGCCAGAGAACTAATTTTATGAAACAAATCCATTTTACTAAAAAAAAGTATGTAAGTTTGAAATTAACAGCATAATGTTTATATAAATTGAAATAATTGAGGCATACTTTATGTGCAAAATAAACCAATATGCATCAATTTTTCCAGTTCAATTTTCATATCATTATGTTCAGAAATGTTCAAGCTACCAATCCCACACCAACTTTAGTAAAATAGAATGTATTTTGCTAGCAAAACTATCCATAAAGTGAAGACTATTTAAAAAAAACGGGGGGGGCGTGCATTTCATCAACAAAATAAACCAATATGCATCAATTTTTCCAGTTCAATTTTCATATCATTATGTTCAGAAATGTTCAAGCTACCAATCCCATACCAACTTTAGTAAAATAGAATGCATTTTGCAAGCAAAACTATCCATAAATTGAAAAAAATTTCACAAAAACAGGGGGGGGCGTGCATTATATCCGCAAAATAAACCAATAAGATTTACTTTTTTCATTTCAATTTTCATATCATTGTGTGCAGAAATGTTCAGACTACTTTCCAAGTGAAAAAAGCTTTCAAAAAGACCAAACATAAGCACTGCAAATGAAGAGTTTTCGGTCCGGGTCAGGGTGACCCGGGAACATAAGATTTGTTACTTTTCTTAAACAGAACAGCAGGGTTAAAAATGTCAATTCTGTCAGGGGGAAAAAAAATTCCTGGACTGCTCTTATGTCTTTATGAGCAGTTCTGTTTGCAAAAATTAATAGAAACATAGAAGACCTCATGGTCCATCTAGTCTGCCCTTATACTATTTCCTGTATTTTATCTTACATGTTTAAATTCAGTTACTGTGGATTTACCAACCACGTCTGCTGGAAGTTTGTTCCAAGGATCTACTACTCTTTCAGTGAAATAATATTTTCTCACGTTGCTTTTGATCTTTCCCCCAACTAACTTCAGATTGTGCCCCCTTGTTCTTGTGTTCACTTTCCTATTAAAAACGCTTCCCTCCTGAACCTTATTCAACCCTTTAACATATTTAAATGTTTCAATCATGTCCCCCCTTTTCCTTCTGTCCTCAAGACTATACAGATTGAATTCATGAAGTTTTTCCTGATTCGTTTTATGCTTAAGACCTTCCACCATTCTTGTAGCCCATCTTTGGACCCGTTCAATTTTGTCAATATCTTTTTGTAGGTGAGGTCTATTTATTAGATTTGTATGCCTCCCCTCTCCGTAGATTCGGGGCAGCTCAGAACATACAATAGAACAATTCACAACAAATCTAATAATTTTAAAAAACATTAAAATACCCCATTATTAAACCAGACATACACACAGATATACCATACATAAATTGCATAGGCACGGGGGAGGGGGGGAATGCCTCAATTCCCCCATGCCTGATGGCAGAGGTGAGTTTTAAGGAGTTTATGGAAGGCACGGAGGGTGGGGCAGTTCTAATCTCTGGGGGGAGCTGGTTCCAGAGAGTCGGGGCTGCCACAGAGAAGGCTCTTCCCCTGGGACCCGCCAGACGACATTACTGCAATCCTCTCTGCAGGTTAAAATGTCTCAGAAAATACTAAAGTACATGTTTATGGTTTGCAATTGTAACACACTAAGATAATTTTTAGCATGAACCTTTCCTCATCCCATTCTCTATCTCTCCCTCCTTCCCTCCCTCCCTCCCCTCTCTCTTTTTAGCTACCAACATTAACATGAAAATCAGAATAATTTATGAATTTAAAAAAATTAAAACTGTAAAAATAACAAAATTTCAAAAGGTGAACAATTCCAAGATTTTTGAATTTTGAAAAAAAAAGGGAAGAGATAGTGGTTATGGAGTTAATACAGTGTTTAACAGTTGTTAATGCAGGTGGGGAGGGTTTTTATCCGCTGAGGACAGGATTTTTACTTGATTGATTGATTTGAAAAATGTACTTGGCTTCCAAAATAAATTTGGCTCTGTGACAAACAATACCTAAAAACTCTATTAAGAGCAAAATACAGTGGTTCTGTGACCAGGTTCTTTAATAGAAACATTTGTAAGTAGAAGCAATTTTTCCCATAGGAATCAATGTAAAAGCAAATAATGGGTGCAAACCCATTGGGAAAGAAATAAAAGCTCGGAATTTGGGTGGGAGGAGGAGGAGGAAGAGGAGGAGGAGAACAGTTGCTGCCGAAGGAAGAAGGTGAGGTGAATAAAAAAAATCCAAAACTTTAAGGCTTAAAAAAAAGAGGGACAAAAGTAGAAAGGGACAACAGAGGATGAGGTGGCTGGTTGGAGTCACTGAAGCAGTCGGTGTGAGCTTAAATAGACTCCAGAGGATGGTAGAGAACAGGAAGGCCTGGAGGAACATTGTCCATGAGGTTGTGATGGGTTGGACATGACTTCACAACTAATAACAACAACCTATGCAAAAAATATGATCTATTAATGATCAAGGCAAGTTGGTGCTAGATAAGAGACAACAGAATTCATGGGTGGCCGAACTTAGGTTAGCAACTCCTAACAGATGACACATTTGACTCCACCTTCAAACTCCATCTGGTCATCTCTTAATAATCTATAATCTTTCCAACCATCTCTGGTCATTAGATTAGTTAAGAGTCAATCCAACCCTTTAGGTTTGGTTTAAGTTGCTGCTGAATTGTTCTCCCATGAAGAGATGCTGATGGATTTTGTTCTGGATTTTTTCTTCATAACCACAGTCTCCTTTCTATTTTTGGATTTCAGATTTATTTTACTGACTTGTCTCCCCACCCCAAGTTTAATTCACCAATTCAATTTTTGGAGAGTTAACCTATGATGGAAAGAAGGAAAGACTGAATTTGGAACTCTTTATGCATTTCTTTCCAACATTCCTTTCAGTTGGGGAGGATACAAAGGTTTATAAGGTCTTAGAAAGAGAATTAAGGTTATATTGTACACTCACTTCAAGAGAATATCTCCATGCTGTGTGCTTTATAACTATTTGGCAATGAAAATCATTAGTATCACTCAAGGATAATCCTTTGGCATGGACACCGGTTTTACTTAATGACGCAAACTTATTGCAGTGAATTTCTGATGAATGATGCTAGCTTCTCTCCAAAAAACACCAGCCTACATCTGATTTTGATCTTAGCCTTCTGGGTAAATTTAATCAGGATCTTGTAGGATATGTCTAATTTTCTTTTTACTTTAAAAAAAGCTATCACATTATTGTTCTGGTTTGGCATCCACACTTAGCTTTGTTTCCCTGTCTAAGCCACTTCTATTCTGGTAGCCAGTAGAATGCTAAAGTATGACAAAGAAAAATAGATTTTGTGGATGCCAAATATTTTGGGAGTAGATTGCAAACCACCTTTTTACAAAGTGCAGCTAATTTTGGGCTGAGAGTTGCCAGCATTTATGCTAAATATTTAAGGTAATAACAATAATACAGTATCACCAGTTGCTTACTATTCTAAAGCTTCAGACGTAAATCTAGTCCTACAGATTACATGCTATTTCCCCATTGGAAGCAAGAGAGGAGAGGTAACACTAACCTAAACGCAAACTTTTTTAAAAAAAGAATAAAAAGAAGTGACTAAACTAGTTTAGCTTTTGATGAAGGTAAGGAGTCAGCAACCTGCGGCTCTCAAGCCGCATGTGGCTCTTTCAGCTGAGGCTCCCTGTCGCTGGTTGGCAACACAATTTCCAGTTGGGGGAGGGGAGAAGCAGGGTGTGCTAGGAGAAGACTCTATGGTAAGGGGAGGGTTTCCTGGTCACTCCCCAATTGATAGGGCTTTCGGTTAGGACTAGTAGAGGAAAAAGGATGTTGCGCTAGGAGGAGATTCTTTGGTGGGAGAACTGTATTTCCAGTCGGGTCCAGAATTTAACAGGTTAGGACCTTTGTGGTTCTTTGAGTAGTTAAGGTTGTAGACCCCTGCTGTAGGTGAAAACTGTTTGGTGTTGTTGTGGTTGGCTCTGGCCCAGCTCCTGCCCCAAGGAATGTGGAGGTGGATGCAGGGGAAACATCAACATGTCACAGGCCTGTTTTATTGCCGACAGAGTCAGGTAGTGCACTTTCCTCGGACGAAGAAGAAGGTGGGGGAGACTTGGAAGAGGGGGGCTTGGCACACAGCCCAGGAAGCCAATCTCCATTATCTTCGGTTGATTCGGATGAGGAAGTGTTAGACCCACGCATGCGCAGAATTATGCATCGAAGAGACCAATTGAAGAAATATTACAGGAGATAAGAGAGGCCACCTGTGTTTGGGTGGGGCTCCAGTAATTAGAGCTGCTGATATAAATAGCAGCGTGCTGGCTTGGCCATTGTGGAAGATTATCTGATCGTTGTTTCTTCAGGACTGTGCCTTGCTGTTTCCAGACTTTGTTTGTTGATTTTTCACGACTTTGAAACCAAAGCAGAGCAAAGTGTGGGGGTCTCACTTCGTGGAAGAAGGAGGGCTGTGAAGTTTCTTCACAGCTGCTAACTAAGTACTTAAGGACTGATTAAGGGGATTGTACAGACTACCAGGTTGTTTTGGGACAAGTGCTCTTTGCAATACAAAAAGGGTGCTTTGTTTCTTTTGAATTTTTGTGATAAAGAACATTGTTTTTGAACTTTCAAGTGTGTGTGTGTGTCTGAAATTTGTACCCTTGAATTTTTGGGAGACTCATCCCATAGAGCCCGGCAGAACAGGTGTGGTATCAAAAGCAGAAATAGAACCACTTTTGGAATATCCAGGAAACAGGCTTTGGGTGACATTAAGAGGGAAAGATCTAAACTTTGGAAGGACCTTGGAGATCTTCAATCCTCCATCCCGTACAGGAAGCAGATGCCACAGCAGGAAGCTCCTAGCAATAAAACCACCTTGACAGTGACATGGTTTACATTCAGGCTACAAATATTCTGCTACAAATAGAGGTCTTAACAGAAGCAACAGGTCCATTTATCAGAGGTAATGTATTTGCCCTTTGCACTGAAGATTTTTTTCCCTGAGCAGAGACTGATGTGAGATGACCTCTAAAACCTTCCTTCTTACTCTATCATTCAGCTGAGTACACACCATAAATAGGCCACTTCCAGATTTATTTATTTATTTATTTATTTTGTCCAATACACAATGAGGGTTTTAGTGGGTATATATCTATATACACATAGTAAAATACATGATGAAGGTTATAGAGGAGATACTCATAGTAAAATATATCTAAGAAATAATAGAAAAGAAGGTATAGTAATAGAACATATCAATGAAAGAATAGAAGAAGAGATATAGGAATAGAAGAAAGGTATAGGAGAGCAATAGGACAGGGGACGGAAGGCACTCTAGTGCACTTATACTCGCCCCTTACTGACCTCTTAGGAATCTGGATAGGTCAACCATGGATAATCTAACAGTAAATAGTTGGGGGTTTGGGGATGACACTATGGAGTCCGGTAATGAGTTCCACGCTTCGACAACTCGGTTACTGAAGTCATATTTTTTACAGTCAAGTTTGGAGTGGTTAATATTAAGTTTAAATCTGTTGTGTGCTCTTGTGTTGTTGTGGTTGAAGCCGAAGTAGTCGCCGACAGGCAGGACATTGCAGCATATTATCTTGTGGGCAATACTTAGATTAAAAGATTAAAAGAGAAGACCTTAAAAATGACCACACTTGGAATATTGCATCCAATTTTGGTCGCCACAATATAAACAAAGATGTTGAGAATCTACAAAGTCTGATCATTTTTTTTACCCTGAGTGAAAACTGTGTGTTGATATGTTCAATGATCTTTTAGTCTGTTTTCTTGGCTGCACATGGTATTCTCAAGAGTCTTGGCAATCATCAATCTTCAAAATAATCTATAACCTTTCCAACCTGCTTCCTTCCTTTTCTGTTTTATATAAATTTATTAAAATTGAAAAAGATAAAACCTAATGGAAGCTAATATAATAAAATAATAATATTTAAAGTAAATATTGAGCAAAGAGAACAGAACAAAGACAAAAGAACAGCAAAGGAAAAGAATATATACAGTGGTACCTCTATGTCAGAACGCCTCTACTTACGAACTTTTCTAGATAAGAACCAGGTGTTCAAGATTTTTTTGCCTCTTCTCAAGAACCATTTTCCACTTACAAACCTGAGCCTCCGAAACTGTAACCGGAAAAGGCAGGGAGAAGCCTCCGTGGGGCCTCTCTAGGAATCTTCTGGGAGGAAGCAAGGCCGGAAAAGGCAGGGAGAAGAAAAAGAAAAGAAAAGAAAAGAGGAGTGGCCACATATGTGAAAAAAGAACTAAAGCCAAGAGAGATAAAAACAGACCCAAAAGGAAGATATATTATGGTAGAAATAGAAATTAAAGGAGAGAAAATACTATTAGTGAACATATATGCACCAAACCAAGAATTGAAACAATTTTACAAAAAAATACATGAAATATTACTTCAAATTAACCAAACAAATATATGCATAACAGGAGACTATAATGGAATAGTGAACCACAAATTAGATTGTAAAATAGAAACTAAAAGCAAAATAAAAAGAGCCACACTACCAACCACATTTGAGAAAATGATATCTGAACTAGACATGGTAGATATGTGGAGATTAATACATCCAAATGAAAGACAATTTACATACTACTCTGCTCCACACAACTCCTTTTCTCCGTGGGGCCTCTCTAAGAATCTTCTGGGAGGAAGCAAGGCCGGAAAAGGTGGGGAGAAGTCTCCATGGGGCCTCTCTAGGAATCTCCTGGGAGGAAACAGGCCCTCCCCTCTCCCTGTGGTTTCCCTAATTGCACACATTATTTGCTTTTACATTGATTCTTATGGGAAAAATTGCTTCTTCTTACAAACTTTCCTATTTAAGAACCTGGTCACAGAACGAATTAAGTTCGTAAGTAGAGGTACCACTGTACTGGAATAATTTCTGGTTTTCGTTACAGTGGTTAGAAGTATAGACATAAATCAAGTGCTATAGTTACAGCGTGACTTATATTTTTTCTATATTTCATTTTTTCCTAATCATCAAAGCCATTTATTACAATTTCATTTTTTCCCATTTCATGCAACAAAGGGTTTCTACTCAGCTTATGAATGCTTTACCTCTTTTCTAGGCTACAACTGACAAAAAACATATGGACCATGTTGAGTGTGAAGGTAAAGCAGTGTTTAGAAAGTTGGAGTAAAACTGGTGAGGCTCAAGTGTGAATCCCTACTCCACCATGGGAGCTCATTGGCCGACTTCTGTCCAGTTTGCATTTCCTATACAAACATAACTCACAGTTTATTGTGGAGATAAAAGAGAGACTGTGAGGTGGGAGAACTCCAGTTGGCCTGCAGAAAGACAGCAAGAAGTGGAATTGGAACCGAAACCCCAAATGTGGGGCATAAGATCTAAATAATATGAAGATAATATGTGCAACACATCTGGCTCATAAAATCTTACAAGGAAACACTTCTCCTTTGGATGCCTTGATGTGTGTTACATCATTCTTGTCTTGGCCAGGATAGGAAAACGAAGTCTGGCACCACAAGGTGGGAAGGAGACACTTGGACTGAGTGGGATGAGATTTTCTTTTGGACTTTGAATGCAGAAGGGAGTGGGTGAGTGAAATCGCTAGTTAAGAAAAGGGGAAGAGTGGCATATGGAGAAAGATTGAGTTAAAAAACAAATCTAGGTTAGACAGCCAGGGTTAAAAACACTGGACAACAGCTTCTCAGAAATGATATGGTCTCCTGCTTGAGCATAGTTAGGTCCCAGTTAGGTCCCACAGAGTTGGCCTTCTCCGGGTCCCGTTGACTATACAATGTCATTTGGCAGGACCCAGGGGAAGAGCCTTCTCTGTGGCGGCCCCGACCCTCTGGAACCAAATCCCCCCCCCGAGATCAGAATTGCCCCCACCCTCCTCGCCTTTCGTAAGCTCCTTAAAACCCACCTTTGTCGTCAGGCATGGGGGAACTGAGATATTCCCTTCCCCCTAGGCCTATACAATTTATGCATGGTATCCTTGTGTGTATGTTTGGTTTTTTAAATAAGGTTTTTTTAAAATTATTTTAAATATTAGATTTGTTACATGTTGTTTCATTATTGTTGTTAGCCGCCCGGAGACTATGGAGAGGGGCGGCATAAAAATCTAATAGATAGATAGATAGATAGATAGATAGATAGATAGATAGATAGATAGATAGATAGATAGGTTAGATAGATAGATAGGTTAGATAGATAGATAGATAGATAGATAGATAGATAGATAGATAGATAGATAGATAGATAGATAGATAGGTTAGATAGATAGATAGATAGATAGATAGATAGATAGATAGATATAGATAGATATAGATAGATAGATAGATAGATAGATAGATAGGATAGATAGATAGATAGATAGATAGATAGATAGATAGATAGATAGATAGATAGATAGATAGGTTAGATAGATAGATAGATAGATAGATAGATAGATAGATAGATAGATAGATAGATAGATAGTTAGATAGATAGGTTAGATAGATAGATAGATAGATAGATAGATAGATAGATAGATAGATAGATAGATAGATAGATAGATAGATAGATAGATAGGTTAGATAGATAGATAGATAGATAGATAGATAGATAGATAGATAGATAGATAGATAGATAGATAGATAGATAGATAGATAGGGTTGGAGTAGAAGTTCTCCAAGGTCTCTTCCAACTTTGTTATTCTGTTTTTCTAAATCCTGAAATTTCTGCCGCCAAATATTAACCAGGGCTAAGACCATCTTAGATTCTAAAATCAACCTAAGTAGACTAGATGGCATCACCTGCAAATATCAGTTGCACATTCCTGGCCACAGAGACTGGATACTGCAAGGATATTGGTAACTTTCCTATTTCATGTAAGATGCCAAGTTTCATAGAGATGCAGAATATGTCAGTGATGCATTCAGGGTTAATTTTATTTTTGGCTTTTTATTAGAGCTACCCCTGGAAATGCCATCTTAAAAGGTGACAAGGAACAAAACGAATTCGTTTTTATGCCTGTTTTAGTTCAAGTTTAGTTTCAAGTTTTATTGGACTTATATGCCGCCCCTCTCCGAAAACTCGGGGCGGCTAACAACAATCATGAACAATATACAATAAAATCCAATACTAAAAGCAAATTAAAACCCCTTAATATATAAAAACCAAACATACATACAAACATACCATGTATACAGTTGTAACGGCCTATGGGGAGAAGAAGTCTTAATTCCCCCATGCCTGGCGGCAGAGGTGGGTTTTAAGTAGCTTACAAAAGGCAAGGAGGGTGGGGGCAATTCTAATCTCTGGGGGGAGTTGGTTCCAGAGGGCCGGGGCCGCCACAGAGAAGGCTCTTCCCCTGGGTCCCGCCAAGTGGCATTGTTTAGTTGACGGGACCCGGAGAAGACCCACTCTGTGGGACCTAACTGGCCGCTGGGATTCGTGCGGCAGAAGGCTGGTGGGCTGGGTTAGAAATAGGTAAGCAGCTTGAGCACGGTAGTTCAAATTAATCAATTTTAATTCTTTAGGACGGTTGGCATCACTTTTCTTTCTTTCAAGGATTTGTTCACAACTTTAATTTTTTATGGTCTTCAAGATCATTTAAACTGCCCTATTGAATCTTTATCATTGGGGGGTACAGTAAAATTCACACAACTTCCTTCTAAATAGTTACACATTCAGTAGCATTTTCACAGCAATTAAAATATACAGTTTGTTTCCATATTCAGATCAACAAAACACTAAATATCAAAAGTAGAATAATAAAGAGCCCCAAACCAGTAACAAATGAGGCTCTGGAGAGGGGCGGCATACAAGTCTAATAAATTATTATTATTATTATTATTATTATTATTATTATTATTATTATTATTATTATTATTATGTCAATACAACACAGCAAACGAGATCACTATGCTGGATTTCGTATTTCATCACCAGTTGGGCGCTTCCCAAGCACCTAGGACTGCGTGATGTACCGGCGAATTATGTTTGCCGATCCCAGTAAAGCGGCCTTTTGCAATTGACAGATGGAGATTTTGTCAGTTCCGATGGTTTTCAAATGTCCGCTGAGATCCTTTGGTACTGCGCCCAGTGTGCCAAGGACCACTGGGACCACTTTCACTGGCTTATGCCAGAGTCGTTGCAGCTCGATTTTTAGATCTTCATATTTCACTAATTTCTCTAGCTGCTTCTCCTCAATTCTGCTGTCTCCTGGGATTGCAATGTCGATGATCCATACTTTCTTTTTCTCCATAATCAGGATGTCTGGTGTGTTATGCTTCAGGATTCGGTCAGTCTGAAGTCAGAAGTCCCACAGTAGTTTTGCTTGCTCATTTTCGACCACTTTTTCGGGCTTATGATCCCACCAGTTCTTTGCCACTGATAAATGGTAGTTCCGGCACATGTTCCAGTGGATCATCTGTGCCACAGCATCATGTCTATGCTTGTAGTCAGTCTGTGCAATCTTTTTGGAGCAGCTGAGTATGTGATATGTGATAATATATTATTATTATTATTATTATTATTATTATTATTATTATTATTATTATCATTTATTATTATTACTATTACTATTAGTATTATTAACTATATAGGCACAATTAAAAACAAGGGCTTTTGTATTATTATTACTGAGCCATTCAATAAAACAAAACAACTCAAGACTTTAAAACCTTCAAGCTTTTCCAAGCTTCTGATTTCTAAGGGAAGGAATAGAAGTGGATCATCAAGTTCTATATAAAAAATTCTAGGTTTTATATTTCTCCTCTGTCCCCCTCTTCCCTTCCCTCTTCCCTCCCCACTCTCTTTCCAGCCTCTGCCTTCATTCAGTCTACGTATTTTTGATCCTGATCATTCTTTTCTACCTTAAAAGAGTTCCTTCCTTCCTTCCTTCCCTCCTTCCCTCCTTCCTTCCTTCCCTCCCTCCTTCCCTCCTTCCTTCCCTCCCTCCCTTCCTCCCCCCTCCCTCCTTCCTTCCCTCCCTCCTCCCTCCCTCCCTGCCCCCTCTTTCTTTCTTTCTTTCTTTCTTTCTTTCTTTCCCTCCCTTCTAAATATAGGGGCTACTTCAGATTCTGCAGAAGTAATAATAAAGGCAGACCTAGTGGGTCACCATATGTGGAGAAGCGTCCTCTTGGGCCTTAGCACATACACTTAGGCAGGGAAACAAAGAGGGGGAAAGCCGTAATATTGGCAACTGTTGTTAGGTAGTATAAACAACAGACTGCCATTGGCGTAGAGCTGCAGATCAGATTCCAATAGCACTCAATAGGGAGCCTTCCTTAAAAAATTAGAAGAAGCTGGGCTGGAGCTGCCCCATGCTGAGAATGGCAGTAGAAGCAAAAACAAGAGTAAATGAATGGAAATTAAACAGCAGGAAATGGGGATTTGGCACAAGGTCAGAATTTGAAACTGCAGAGAGGTGTCAGTGATAAGGGCTGGATAGAGTTTCTGGCTGAAAACAGAGAGAAAGAATGCAGATGTGTTCATTGAATAAAGTACAGATGTAGCAAGCAAGGGACGGAGAAGGGAAAGCTTGCGGGGGAAGAACGTGGTGGGATGGAAGAAAACAGCATCTAGGGAAAAAATCATGTTAAACGTAGGTGTATTTATGCAACTCTGTCCATGATTCTGGGTGGACATGATAGTCCCAACTTTTATCTTGCAAAGCCTGGTTAGTGATAAGTTTATGGCCTCTTTCTTTTCTTCAAAAAAAGAGAGAACTTTTGAAGTTAAAGCCCTTCCTTGAAAAGAACACCTGGCAACTTTAATATCAACCAACAAATGCTCTACCCTCCACATTGGCAAAAAGAATCCTAACCGCACATACGAACTGAATAAACAATCTCTCACTGCTAACCCGCATTCTGTAAAAGACCTTGGAATACTAATATCGCATGACCTAAGTGCTAAAGCCCACTGCAACAATATCGCCAAAAAAGCCTCTAGAGTTGTTAACCTGATCCTACGCAGCTTCTGCTCAGGCAATCTCATTCTACTCACAAGAGCCTACAAAACTTTTGCCAGACCCATCTTAAACTACTGCTCATCTGTCTGGAACCCATACTACATCTCAGACATCAACACCCTTGAAAATGTCCAAAGATATTTCACCAGAAGAGCCCTTCACTCCTCCACTCGAAATAGAATATCCTACGAAAATAGACTAACAATCCTGGGCGTTGAAAGCCTAGAACTACGGTGCCTAAAACACGATTTGAGTATTACCCACAAGATCATATGCTGCAACATCCTACCAGTTAATGACTACTTCAGCTTCAACCGCAATAACACAAGAGCACGCAGCAGATTCAAACTTAATATGAACTGCGCCAAACTTGACTGTAAAAAATATGATTTCAACAATCGAGTTATCGAAGCTTGGAACTCGCTACCGGACTCAATTGTGTCAACCCCTAACCCCCAACACTTCTCCCTTAGACTCTCCACGATTGACCTCTCCAGGTTCCTAAGAGGCCAGTAAGGGGCCTACATAAGTGCACTGTTGTGCCTTTCGTCCCCTGTCCAATTGTCTTTCCTTTCTCTCACTTATCATATATATTCTCTTCCTTTCATATTTCCTCTCCTCTAAGTTCACTTTCACCCTCTTTTATATTATCACATGTCTATTTTTCTTCCTATGTATTTGTGTATTAGATAAATAAATAAATAAATAAAGAAAGAAAGAAAGAAAGAAAGAAAGAAAGAAAGTGGGGCACCTCTAACTAAGTCAGCCACCATAACTGGTAGACAGAAACTGCTTCCTCAGTAAATTTCATGTTGGGATCTTGGTCTAGGATTCATGCTGGATCTATCAAATGTGCCTCTTTCTGTCTGTCCGTTTAAATACTAGCATCTTAACTTCTTGCAGACTGTGATTCTTGGGCTCAAGAACAGACGCCAAGACTAATTTAAAGTAGAGCTGCACCCAAGCAGCCTTTTTGAAATTCATGGAATATTTGGGTGGAGAAGTCGGGTGGATGAATTCCATGATTGTTTCCAAGGGAAAGTAACATCACAAAGCAGGGAAAGAATTCCCCCTTCACTGTGATAGCAGCAATCTACTGTACCTGAAAACAAACCTACACTCTGTGGCTTCTGCAGCATTGGGTGTATGTTGGTGTTCTGTCAGGCTCTCTGGTACACTCCTCCCAAAAATTCACAGGTACAAATTTCAGACACACACACATTTGAAAATTCAAAACAATGTTCTTTATAATGAAAATTCACTTAAACCAAGCCCTCTTTTGGTATAGCAAAGAGCACTGGTCTCCAAAAAACTGGTAATTTGTACAAGTCCCTTATCAGTTCTGTGATACTTAGCTTGCAGCTGTGAGGCAATTCACAGTCCTTCTTCTTTCACAAAGTAAAACACACTTTGCTCTGGTTTAGTTTCAAAGCGGGGAAAAATCTGCACACAAAAGGTCAAAGTCAGTAAAGCAGTCATGAAACACAAGGATCAGATAATCCTCCACAATGGCCAAACCCAACTCACTAATGACCACAGCTCCACCCAACCACAGGTGGCCTCATTTTCTTTGATAATAATCTCTCAGTTGTTGTTGCCTATGCATCGCTCTCCGCATGCGTGGCTGTATCATTAACTCTTGTTCTGAATCCAAGGAGGAGCTAGATAATTGATCTCCTTCTGAGCTGTCTGCCACACTCTCCTCCTCCCTGTCACTCATGTCTTCTTGGTCAGAGGAGCCTTCATCAGGAGATTCCACCTGGGGCAAAACAGGCCTGCAGTATGTGGATGTCTCCCCCACATCCACATTCCTTGGGGCAGGAGCTGGGCCAGAGCTAACCACAACAGTTGGTATAGTTGTTTTCTACCAGAATGTTGTACATGGGTCTAGTTTAAAGTGACCAGAAAATGCCTGGCCGCTCGGGAAACTCCCCTTCTTCCTCCGCCTCCGGTGTCAGTCCTTCTGCCCGGCTCCTTCGTTGTGAAAGGCTGGATGGCTCAGCTAAGCCCCTTCTCCCCACCTCCTCTTCTTCCTCCAACCTGCTGAGCTTGAGCGAGGCCGTAGGGCGGAGGAAGCCCCAGAGCACCATGGGGGTGGGCGTGTGAGTTCTGATGGGGGCCATGTCAGGAGGTCTCTGCACAGCAGTTGATTGTTTAAAAAAGTGGAACATTTTTTAAAGGGTGTGGGACGCGGGACAAATGATCAAAAAGTGGAATTGTCCCAATGAAAGCAGGACATCTTGTCACCTTAGTCTTAGTTATTTTCTACCAGAAAGCAAGGGCGAATAGCAGAAGCTACTCTCTGATCAACAAGATTGAGAGGGAGGATGGGAAGCCACGATGCTCCAAACTCAACTGCCTTTCCCATCACAACAATGCCTTGGAGGAAATTTTCAGAATTTATATTTTCTCTGCAGGCTCTTCATTGATTCAATCTATTTTTGATCCTGCCTTCAAATCTCCCTTCATCAGAACTGATGAGGCTCATTTCTGCTTTTGGGAAAGTATCCAGTTGGTGGATGAAATCTTGACCTCTTGGAGACAATAGGATGTAGGTTGGAAAAATGAAATAAAGTCACCTGAAGTTCTTTTGAAGCTTGGGTAGCTAAAATATGATTGCATAGTGAAAAGCAAGGTATTCACACCAGTGGTTAAATCCTTTTTTTTTTTTACTAGTGTTTCTGTTGGCATGGCTTGGTGGGCATGACAGGGGAAGGATACTGCAAAATCTCCACTTCCACCGCACTCTGGGGCCAGCCAGAGGTGGTATTTGCTGGTTCTCTAAACCAGTGTTTCCCAACCTTGGCAACTTAAAGATATTTGGACTTCAACTCCCAGAATTCCCCAGCCAACCAATGCTGGCTGGGGAATTCTGGGAGTTGAAGTCCAAATATCTTCAAGTTGCCAAGGTTGGGAAACACTGCTCTAAACTATTCAAAATTTCCATTAATTTTTATTAACCATTCAAATTTTTCTCTTGAGTTAAACTTTCAGAAGCAAAAATTCCTTTATGACATTGAATGAGGAGCAAGGAAAAACTACAGGAGCTGGCATTAGATTACAATATCCTGGATCTGACATTCCATGTATCAATTTTTCATAACCAACAGGGAAGAAACCAGCTTGGAAACAGCTATAGATTGATCTTACACTTGGGATGGCTGAATACATTGATTTCTGTTTTACTTTGTTTTCATTTTTGGGCTTTTATCAAGCTCAGTTTATTGAACTGGAGTTTTGTTTAAATTTGCACTAAGATTTCAATGTATTTGGTTCTACACATTTTGTCAAATATGCGCTCTATATGATTTGCTTGTAATGTTAGCAAATTTATAACTTTTCAAACAGTTTGCATTTATATTTATTCGACTTCTATTTATTTATTTATTTATTTATTATTTAGATTTGTATGCCGCCCCTCTCCGCAGACTCGGGGCGGCTCACAACAAAGTGAAAAACAATTTATAACAAATCTAAATTTCTACTAAAAACATTTAAAAAACCCCATTTTCTAAACACACATACATACACACATACCATTCATAAATTGTATATGCCCGGGGGAGATGTCTCAGTTCCCCCATGCCTGACGACACAGGTGGGTCTTAAGGAGCTTACGAAAGGCAAGGAGAGTAGGGGCAGTTCTAATCTCCGGGGGGAGTTGGTTCCAGAGGGTCGGGGCCGCCACAGAGAAAGCTCTTCCCCTGGGGCCCGCCAACCGACATTGTTTAGTTGACGGGACCCGGAGAAGGCCCACTCTGTGGGACCTAATCGGTCGCTGGGATTCGTGCGGCAGCAGGCGGTCTCGGAGATATTCTGGTCCAGTGCCATGAAGGGCTTTAAAGGTCATAACCAACACTTTGAATTGTGACCGGAAGTTGATCGGCAAACAATGCAGACTGCGGAGTGTTGGTGAAACATGGGCATACCTAGGTAGGCCCATGACTGCTCTCGCAGCTGCATTCTGCACGATCTGAAGTTTCCGAACACTTTTCAAAGGTAGCCCCATGTAGAGAGCATTACAGTAGTCGAACCTCGAGGTGATGAGGGCATGAGTGACTGTGAGCAGTGAGTCCCGGTCCAGATAGGGTCGCAACTGGTGCACCAGGCGAACCTGGGCAAACGCCCCCCTCGCCACAGCTGAAAGATGGTTCTCTAATGTGAGCTGTGGATAGAGGAGGACGCCCAAGTTGCGGACCCTCTCTGAGGGGGTCAATAATTCCCCCCCCCCAGGGTAATGGAAGGACAGATGGAATTGTCCTTGGGAGGCAAAACCCACAGCCACTCCATCTTATCCGGGTTGAGTTTGAGTCTGTTGGCACCCATCCAGGCCCCAACAGCCTCCAGACACCGGCACATCACTTCCACTGCTTCGTTGACTGGACATGGGTTGGAGATGTAAAGCTGGGTATCATCAGCGTACTGATGATACCTCACCCCATGCCCTTGGATGATCTCACCCAGCGGTTTCATGTAGATATTGAATAGCAGGGGGGAGAGGACCGACCCCTGAGGCACCCCACAAGGGAGAGACCTCGGAGTCGACCTCTGACCCCCCACTAACACCGACTGCGACCGACCGGAGAGGTAGGAGGAGAACCACTGAAGAACAGTGCCTCCCACCCCCAACCCCTCCAGCCGGTGCAGAAGGATACCATGGTCGATGGTATCGAAAGCCGCTGAGAGGTCAAGAAGCACCAGGACAGAGGATAAACCCCTGTCCTGGGCCCGCCAGAGATCATCCATCAACACGACCAAAGCAGTTTCCGTGCTGTAACCGGGCCTGAAACCCGACTGCTGGGAACCTAGATAATCGGCTTCTTCCAAGGATCGCTGGAGCTGGAGTGCCACCACCTTCTCGACAACCTTCCCCATAAAGGGAAGGTTGGAGACTGGCCGGTAGTTATTAAGTACGGCTGGGTCCAGGGAAGGCTTCTTGAGGAGGGGGCGCACAAGCGCCTCTTTATAGGATGATGGAAAGGATCCCCTCCCCAAGGAAGCGTTGATAATCTCCTGGACCCAGCTCAGTGTCACCTCTCTGCTGGCCGAAACCAGCCAGGAGGGACACGGATCCAGTAGACAGGTGGCGGAACTCACAGCTCCAATGGCCTTGTCCACTTCATCAGGTGTCACCAGATCAAACTCCTCCCAGACAGGTGGACAAGTACGGGCCCCAGTCACCTCAACTGACTCGTTGTCAGCCGACTCTGTTTTCCAATTGGAGTCGAGGTCCGCCCGGATCTGAAGGATTTTATCAGCGAAAAACGTGTTAAAATCCTCGGCACTACTCTGCAAGGGCTCCCCAACTCCCCCCTGATTAAGAAGGGAGCGGGTCACCCTAAACAGAGCGGCCAGGCGGGATTCCGCTGATGCAATCAAGGCGGCATGGTACGCGCATCTTGCTGCCTTGAGCGCCACTTTGTAAGTCTTAATAAACGCTCTTACAAGTGTTCGATCAGATTCAGACTTACTCTTCCTCCATCGCTTCTCTAGACGTCTCTTCTGGCGTTTCAACTCCCGGAGCTCCTCGTTGAACCACGGAGCTCTACGGGATCTAGCGCCATGGAGAGGTCGCAAAGGCGCAATCAGATCAAGAGCCTCCGCTGCAGCCTTGTTCCAGGCTTCCGCAAGAGACTCCGCCGAACTGTGGATGAGTGCATCTGGAATAACCCCAAGCGCCGTCTGAAAGCCCTCTGGGTCCATCAGGCGTCTGGGGCGGAACATCTTGATTGGTTCCGCCTCCCTGCGGGGAAGGATTGGAGCCAGGAAGTCAAGCCGTAGTAGAAAATGGTCTGACCATGACAAAGGCAACACTTCTAAGCCCCTTAGTCTCAGACCATTGCTCAATTGCTCAGAGAGGAATACCATGTCGGGTGCGTTTCCTCCCTCGTGAGTCGGACCCTGTATTACTTGAGTCAGGTCCATGGTTGCCATGGTGGCCATGAACTCCTGTCCAGTCCAGAGGCTTCGCCGAGTGACGGGAGATTGAAGTCCCCCAAGACAATAAGTCCGGGGAACTCCACCGCCAACCCGGCTACCTCCTCGAGCAGCACAGGCAGGGCTTTTGACACACAGCTGGGAGGCAGGTACGTGAGAAACAAGCCCACCTGAACCCCTAAGTCCAACTTCATCAAGAGAGACTCACAACCCGCAATCTCTGGAGCAATGAGTCCACGTAGGCAAAGGCACTCCCTGGCTATAATAGCCACTCCTCCCCCCCCTTCCCTGGGGTCGAGGTTGATGCCATATCTGAAACCCAGCTGGGCAAATTTCAGAGAGAGGAACTCCTCCCTCTGGGCCCAGCCAGGTTTCAGTAACACATGCCAGGTCGGCCTCCTCATCCAGGATTAAGTCCCGGATGAGGAGAGCTTTATTTACCACCGACCTGGCATTAAGCAGCAGCAACCTGAGCCCAGGGCCAGAATTACACTCATCACCAGTACCCAAGATTGAGCTCACAGAGCCAGAACAAGGGACCGTTATTAAGCAACAGTCCCTCGTTCCCCTGGAACGGCTAACTCTGTGGTCCCCGCCATATCTGCCTCTCCCCAGCAACACCGGAATATTCTGACCCTCTGTCACCCCAGAGATTAGTGCCCCCTCCCCTCCTGCCTCTCCGGCGTCAGGTGGGCCAAGTCTATCATTCATACTGTTTCCATTTATCACATTCATACCATAATCCCACCCGCCCCAACCATTACATTCATACCAATCATTCGTCCCATATCTACCCCAATCATCCATTAATTACGAAACCCCCTAGCAATATTAAAATGAATTAAATTAATAATAATTAAAATACTAATAATATATATCACAATATAAAATAGAGAATAAAAAAGTTCATAGATTAATAGTTAATAGTATAAAATCAAGGCTTAGCTATGAATCCTGAAGGATTCCTACACTATAAATAATATACCACATTATTTCCATTTGTATTATTTCCATTTTCTTCTTAAGATAGACAAATAAATGAACTGCATTCTATTTCCCCAAATGTGGATTTTGAATGATAGTGAGTTTTATTTTGATGCATTGGTTCAGAAATGCAGAATGGTCAATTGGAAGGTTTCTTTTTTTTCCCCTTAAAATGGAGTTGAGAATTTTAGAAAAAATTAGTTTTTCTTAAAAGAAAGGAACATAATGAAAAGGAAGGAAGGAAAAAAGAAAAGAAAGAAAGACAAACAAGAGAAAGGAAAAGGAAAAAAGATATCTGCTCCTGAAATAGTAGACTCCATAAAAACTTCATGATATCATTGGTCCCTCTTCCTTATCATTCTGGAAGCCATATGTCTGGGTCAAAAGGAGATGGATTTTGTTGTGTGTTGGACTGGAGATGTTGGGGGTATTTACAAGGGCCATGGCAGATTTGAGACCAAGCAAACTTGCCTGAAGGAGTCTTGCCAAATCAATTGTAGGAGAAGGACAGGCAAACCCTGGAGGTGGAATCAAGAAGTCAACCAACCTGGAATCATTACGTTCCCACAAGTGGTCTAAGACCACCCTCTCTTGAATTCTACTGACACTTACCCAGGACCAGTTTAGTGTTAGATTAGATTAGATTTATTGGATTTATATACCGCCCCACTCCGTAGACTCGGGGCGGCTCACAACAATGGTAAAAAACAATACATAGTAACAAATCTAATATTTAGCAATCTAAATTACAGTTTTAGGTTAAAAAATCCAAAAGAAACCCCAATATATAAAAAACAAGCAAACAATCGAATCATACACAGAAACTACATGGGCAAGGGGGAGATGCTTCAATTCCAACATGCCTGACGGCAGCGGTGGGTTTTAAGGAGTTTCTAAAAGGCAAGGAGGGTGGGGGCAATCCTAATCTCTGGGGGGAGCTGGTTCCAGAGGGTCGGAGCCACCACAGAGAAGTCTCTTCCCCTGGGTCCCGGACCCCGGAGAAGGGCCCCGGAGAAGGCCCACTCTGTGGGACCTAACCGGTCGCTGGGATTCGTGCGGCAGAAGGCGGTCCCGGAGATATTCTGCGCTTAGTTGAATAGATTCTTTTGTATAGGAATGAGGAATAAATCAGCTTAGCTAGAACTTTGTGTGGTCCTGATTTTTCATTGCCTGACATCAATGCTCGCTTGAATCTTTCAAGCAGTGGCCGAGCTTCTCTTTGGTGCATTGCTATTGAGAGTAGGTGGGAGTGTTGTATGCGTTTCTGGAAAGTAGGTGCCAGTTATCCTGTTGTGGGTTTTTAGCAGTCGCTAGTGGCAAGGCCTCCTATGTGTGGTATTGGCAAGCAGTCCGAGTGGAGGCATCTATGGCTCTGTTGGAGCTTGTAGCCAGGAATTGTTTTAAAGACATTTTCAGTGTTTGCCAGATACCTGCCAGCAAGTTCTCTAATGGGGAAAGTTCAATTTTGCAGGTCTGCTGGAACCCCAGACTCTATTTCTGGAAAATCTAACTTGCAGATAGGTCAGGATTGAGTTAAGTTGTTTCTGTAATTCAGCTGCTTTGACTCAAAAGAGCCTTCTTTGAGGTTAGACTGCTCTTTCCACCCTTAGCACTGACAGGTTTAAAAGTTTCTATGACCCATTAGTCACCGCCCAACTAAACATGGTGTGGGAACGTAGCCACTGAGCTATATCTCTTCTTTTCATTTGCTGCCTTTGTTTGTTTTTTAAACATCTTCCAACAGATAGATCCATGCAACTAGACTTACAATCCCAGGTTTAGAAAGCTTAGAACTACATCGCCTTAAACACGACCTAAGCATAGCCCATCAGATCATCTTCTACAACGTCCTTCCTGCCAACGACTGCTTCAGCTTCAGGCACAACACATGAGCACGCAACGGATACAAACTTAAAATAAACAGCTCTAAACTCAACTGCAGGAAATAGAACTTTAGTAACCAAGTTGTTGATGCATGGAACTCACTACCAGACTCTGTAGTATCATCACCTAACCCCCAAAAACTTTACCCTTAGACTATCCGCTCTTGACCTCACCTGATTCCTAAGAGATCAGTAAGGGGTATGTATAAGTGCCTTCCATCCCCTGTCCTAATGTTCCTCTTTTACTAGTATAATGTATATAAATATTGTTATATCTTTGTATTCCACCAATACGTACTTGACAAAATAAGCAAGCAAACAAACAAATAAATAAATAAACAAGCAAACAAACAAACAAACAAACAAGTAAATAAATTTATGCAAGACACAAAATGAGGGCCTGTGTCAGGGGAAATGAAATCATGTCTCTGGAATTCATTCTTGACATCAACCAACAGTAGACAAGTACATCTTGGAAGAAGTATGACCAGAGCTTAGGGCCTAAGGGGTTTTCATCAGGTTTCAAGAAGGGGGAAAAATAAAGTAGAAAAAGATAGACCACTTCCTATACATTTCATTGTGTGCAAACAGAAAGATGAATTGAGGGAAAGAAGAATATTGTTAGAATATTAGAAGAATACTTCATCGAAGTGCCCCAAAGAATATGCAGTATGAATTCTGAAGTCATTCTAAATATGTAAATATTCCCATTCATACTGTATACTGTATTATATTCAGTACAAAATAGACACAATGGGTATTTGGCTGAACTTAGATTCTGGTTAGATTAATTGTTGATATTGTCTTTTATTGGCTGATGTTGCCTTTTATTGGCTACCGTACATGTTGTGAATCATTTTGTTATATTGTTTTTATCTAATTTTAAGTATTGTTATTCTCCCCCACCTCCGAGTCATATAGTTGAGATAGGTGGCCATATAAATTGAGTATATTAATAAATGTATAGCACAGCCCCAGCACAGCACAGCAATAGTCATAGTCATAGTCATAGTCATAGTCATAGAAACATAGAAACATAGAAACATAGAAACATACAAACATACAAACATAGAAACATACAAACATACAAACATACAAACATACAAACATACAAACATACAAACATACAAACATACAAACATACAAACATACAAACATAGAAGATTGACGACAGAAAAAGACCTCAGGGTCCATCTAGTCTGCCCTTATGCTATTCCCTGTATTTTATCTAGGGATGGATATATATTCCAGGCATGTTTAAATTCAGTTACTATGGATTTACCAACCATGTCTGCTGGAAGTTTGTTCCAAGCATCTACTACTCTTTCAGTAAAATAATATTGTGTTCACTTTCCTATAAAAAACACTTCTCTCCTGAAACTTATTTTAACCCTTTAACACATTGAAATGTTTCGATCATGTCCCCCCTTTTCCTTCTGTCCTCCAGACTATACAGATTGAGTTCATGAAGTCTTTCCTGATACGTTTTATGCTTAAGACCTTCCACCATTTTTGTAGCCCGTCTTTGGACCTGTTCAATTTTGTCAATAGTAATAGTATAGTAATAGGATAGGACAATAATAATATAGTATAGTATAATAATATAGCAATAGTGTAATAATAATAGTATACATATATACATGCTAGAAATTCCACCACGTTCCAAGATTGTGCTATTTGGAACTTTGTCATTTATTTATTATTTATTAATTTATTGGACTTGTATGCCGCCCCTCTCCGAGGATGCCAGGTGATGTCAAGGATATTTTGGAGACGGCGTATTCAAGCCCCAATGATGGACAATAAACAAGGACTACTTGTAAGCTCCACCTCTTTTGTATATGCCTGCCATGTCACAAAACGCAAAGGAGATTCCCTCCACATTTGCATATTTTTTCAAAGAAAAAAAAATCTCCAGTAGAATTGAACCTTATTTTCTGTGGTGTGCCTTCTTCTATACAGGTTTACCCCTAAACAGAAAAAAAGAGAGAACTTTAAAGCTGCTTCAGTAAAAGAAATTGGTTTGGAGTTCATATTATTTCCTGGCAAATAAGATCTTTTTGCCATAATAGAACATGTTTCTTCAATTTTCTACTTCCAATTATCCTTGAATATAAATGATGTCAACCCCTGTGATCAAAATGCTAAAGAATCTAAAGATATTAAAATATGAAATATTGAGAAATTTCCTTGGGTGGCATACAGTGTTCTTGCATTGATGTATTGTTGAGTTGGCCAACAGCATCCCTTCTTCCCTATCGAATACCTTTTCTAGTGATTAGCAGAAAGTCATTCTGGATTTCCACCTTGTGATGAAATTCCAAGAAGAGACATCAAGAAGGGATTAGGTCTGTGTTTGGATCAAGAAGTGTGGGCAGCTAGGGAGGCTGCAAACACATGGAAATAAACATAAAGCTAGAGAGAAAGGCCCCCCTTAAGGAAAACTCAAAATAGATGTTCAAGCATCTTGGGAGTCAGGTGAAAAAAAAGATAACCCTCTTTGGTAGGGTAGAGAAAATTAAGAGAGTGCAGTGCTGGTTTTAGTGCAGTTCTAATGGAACAATCTTAACAAGTCCATGGAATGAAGAAATAGATTTCTATTCTATTCTATTCTAATCTATTCTATTCCATTCCATTCCATTCCATTCCACTCCACTCTATTCTATTCTATTCCATTCTATTCTATTCGACTCCTCCTCCTACTCTACTCCCCTATCCTCTTTTAAATTACACACATTAAAAAAGACTAAGTCTTCAGTTGCCCAATTATGCATTGTGCACAGTTCATATCTTTTGAAACTCTCCATGTATGACATGATTATGTAGATATTAACTACAATAAGGTAGTAAGGACCTTTTGGATGTTTTTTTCATTTATGAGCAGCATGCTAGTATTAAGTGGTCCTGAATCAAGTAATTCAAAATTCGAAACACCTGATGGATGCCAGATAATCCAATCTTTTTTCTTTTCTTTTTGGCATATAGTTCTGTGTAGGATTTGTATCAGAGGTTGCAAATGGTCTTGCCATTTATATCAGTCTCTGTTTGTTTATGCAAGTGTATTAACCAAAATGCTTCTGAATATACCATTACCAATGAACATAAAAGATATAATTTTCATTAATATATGCCTGGATGATTTTTTTGGACAAAGGATAAGGAGAATAATAAGTTAATATCACCAGAATATGGTGGTTATAATGCATTTCATAATACTTTACTTTACTTTAATTGGATTTGTATGTCTCCGAGGACTCGGGGCAGCTCACAGCATATATAGTAGATATAACAATACAATAAATCCAATTAATACAATTAATTTTTTAAAAAAATGCTAAAACATTTTTAAAAACATTCATTGACATTCACCCAATAAATTATGCTAAAAACACATGTTGGTCAGGTGGAAGATCTAATTTCCCCAGGCCTGGGAGTTTTTAAACTCTTTTGGAAGGCAAGGAGGGTGGGGGCAGTGCGAATCTCCATGGGGGAGCTGATTCCAGAGGGCTGAGCCCCATATAGAGAAAGCTCTTCCTCTAGGTCCCGCCAACCGGCATTGTTTGGTTGATATGACCCTGAGGAGACCAACTCTGTGGACTGTGGGACCTCACCGGATGCTGGGATTTGTGCGGCAGAAGGCAATCTCAGAGATAATCTGGTGCTATGCCATGTAGGCCTTTATAGGTCATAACCAACACTTTGAATTGTGTCCAGAAACCAATCAGCAGCCAATGCAGTCCGCGGAGTGATGGTGAGACATGGGCATGCCTTGGAAGGCCCATAACCGCTCGCGTGGCTACAAAACGTTTGCCAGACCCATCCTTGAATACAGCTCATCTGTCTGGAACCCATACCACATCTCGGACATCAGCACCCTTGAAAACGTCCAAAGATATTTCACCAGAAGAGCCCTTCACTCCTCCACTTGAAACAGAATACCCTACGAAAATAGACTATCAATCCTGGGCTTAGAACTACGGCGCCTAAAACACGATTTAAGTATTGCCCACAAGATCATATGCTGCAACGTCTTACCGGTCAATGACTACTTCAGCTTCAACCGCAACAACACAAGAGCATGCAACAGATTCAAACTTAATATTAACCGCTCCAAACTTGTCTGTAAAAAATATGACTTTAACAATTGAGTTGTCGAAGCGTGGAACTCATTACCAGACTCAATAGTGTTAACCCCTAACCCCCAACATTTTTCCCTTAAACTATCCACAATTGACCTCTCCAGGTTCCTAAGGGGTCAGTAAGGGGCGTACATAAGTGCACTAGAGTGCCTTTCGTCCCCTGTCCAATTGTCTTTCCTTTATCTCATATATCATATATATTTTCTTCCTTCCATATATCTTCTCCTCTATATTATTATCTTTATATATATATACTTCATGTCTATTCTCTTCCATATGTATTGTGTATTGGACAAATGAATAAATAAATAAATAAAATAAAATAAATTTTGCACGATTTGAACACTCTTCAAAGGTAGCCCCATGTAGAGAGCATTGCAGTAGTCGAACCTCGAGGTGATAAGGGCATAAGTGACCGTAAGCAAAGACTCCCTGTCCAAATAGGGCCGCAACTGGTGCACTAGGCGGACTTGAGCAAACAGTCCCCTCGCCACAGCCGAACGATGGTGTTCTAAACTCAGCAAATAGCCCTACACCTCTGAAAAGCTACATATGGGAGAAAATTCCTGTAATATCTGGCCAATTCAATTCAAGAAAATAATTGATCTATTTTTCCAATGTTTTTTATTTTGCATACTCCAGATTCATGACAGGGGTCTAAAACAGTATTTCTCAACCTTGAGAAGTTGAAAATGTTTGGACTTCAACTCCCAATATTCCCCAGCCAGCATACACTGGATGGAGAATTTGGGGAATTGAAGTCCAGACATCTTTAAGTTGCCAAGGTTGGGGGGGAAAAAACCTGGTCTAAGAGTATATTTTATCCATGTTCCATAAATCAAAAGTTTTGATGGAAATTCTGTGGACAAGATCTTATTCTCTGTAAACATTCCGCGTTTCTTGTATAAAGGTTTAATCACTTAAATCTTTCCTAGATAGTGACACCATCCTGTCGGAATTTGCTCGAGGTAAATGGGGGACTTAACTGTTTGCTTCTGCTTTGCCAAGGGTTTCATTCCACCGTAACTTCTGCCACATTTCACAAAACATCTGCTAAATTTTCCCCACTTTTGCCTGCTGAAGATATGTTTGCAAGAGCTGTTTCTTTTCAAGAGGGAAGGATAAATGTTTACTGAGAAAGCCAGTGGGGGCTGCTTTTCTTTGAAAATAAATGTGGAGGCAGATTCCTTTGCTTGGAAATAATTTCTCAAGCTACAGTACTTTCCACTTTCTAGAACTACGTTCAAAGAGCCAAATCTTAAGTAGGTTGCCATTGATCATGAATGATGCACCCCGGTAATTTAATGGCTGGGTTTTTAATCAGAACAATGATGTTTAATCAATTAATTGCTGAGATTAATCATTTCAAAATCTGTTGATAAATGGAAGACGCATACACAATAATTGGGTTGTATTTGCTGTAGTAGCAAGTCTTATTAACACAACAAAAATAATCTATACTGCTCAAAAAAAATAAAGGGAACCCTCAAGTAACACATCGTAGATCTGAATGAATGAAATATTCTCACTGAATACTTTGTTCTGTACAAAGTTGAATGTGCCCAACAGCACGTGAAATTGATGGTCAATCAGTGATGCTTCCTAAGTGGACAGTTTGATTTCACATGAGTTTGATTTACTTGGAGTTATATTGTGTTCTTTAAGTGTTCCCTTTATTTTTTTTGAGCAGTGTAATTTTGTATAACAAACAAGGGCAAGATCTCAATTTTTCAGGCAACTAATCTTGGTGGGATCAATACAAAGAGTACAGTCAATAGAGTTGCATGTCCATATGTGAGCTGTGGGGGCACAGTGGTTAGAATGCAGCATTGCAGGCTAATTTTGCCCACTGCTAGGAGTTCAATTCTGACTGTTTCAGATTGACTCAGCCTTCCATCAGCTGTGGGTTGCTACCAATCCGGTGTGGTTCTACGAACAGATTAGATTAGATTTATTGGATTTATATGCCGCCCCTCTCCGTAGACTCGGGGCGGCTCACAACAATGGTAAAAAACAATACATAGTAACAAATCTAATATTTAGCAATCTAAATTACAGTTTTAGGTTAAAAATCCAAAAGAAACCCCAATATATAAAAAACAAGCACACAGTCGAATCATACACAAAAACTACATGGGCAAGGGGGAGATGTTTCAATTCCCCCATGCCTGACGGCAGAGGTGGGTTTTAAGGAGTTTCCAAAAGGCAAAGAGGGTGGGGGCAACCCTAATCTCTGGGGGGAGCTGGTTCCAGAGGGTCGGAGCCACCACAGAGAAGGCTCTTCCCCTGAGTCATGCCAGATGACATTGTTTAGTTGACGGGACCCGGAGAAGGCCCACTCTGTGGGACCTAACCCGTCGCTGGGATTCGTGCGGCAGAAGGCGGTCCCGGAGATATTCTGGTCCGATGCCATGAAGGGCTTTATAGGTCATAACCAACACTTTGAATTGTGACCAGAAACTGATCGGCAACCAGTGCAGACTGCGGAGTGTTGGAGTAACATGGGCATATTTGGGGAAGCCCATGATTGCTCTCGCAGCTGCATTCTGCACAATCTGAAGTTTCCGAACATTCTTCAAAGATAACCCCATGTAGAGAGCATTACAGTAGTTGAGCCTCGAGGTGATGAGGGCATGAGTGACTGTGAGCAGTGACTCCCGGTCCAAATAGGGCCGCAACTGGTGCACCAGGTAATGGCAGCAATGGGAGGCTCCCCCCACCCATCCCGAATGCTTCTGAACCTGCGCGAACTGGTAGTGATGGGATTTAGAACTCATCACTATCGTCCATCATCCCGTGGTCAGTAAAACGAAGACCCAGATTGTTGGGGCAACATGCTGACTCTGAAAACCGCTTAGAGAGGGCTTTAAAGCACTCTGAAGTGGTATATAAGTCTAAGTACTATTGCTATGGTTATTGCTATGCATTCATTCTAAACTTCAAACGAGCTTTGCTTTTTTCGGAATTTCTCTCAAACCTCTAGATAGTTGCACACATGTAACTTGAGCCTGTGGGTCTTGATTCCAATCTTAACATGAATATTAAAACAGGCCTCTGTTCCAGTCTTAATGTCTTAATGTTTCAGGAGAGAAGATAACATGTGCGCAGCCTGCATATTCAACCACATATGTGAAGTTGGTTGACCTTTCAAAAGGTAATTCTTCCTCCCCCCCCCCCCCTTATTTGCCAATCAACGTCTCTTGTAAAAACATAAAATAGAAAGTCAGGATCTCTGCAAAGCCATGTTTTGAGTATAGGCATTAAAGTTATCCTGGCTAAAGTGAATCATTGTCCCCTTGACTTGTTTTTACTGTAGATATGGTCATGTTTGATTTCAGATATAGTGAATCTTAATTTTTTGTAATTGTTTTATTTTTTCTCCACAATTTATATATATATATATATATACATATATATACATGACGGTCTTGGTATATTCGTGTTTCTTCCCGTGTAGGATTTGGAAATTTCTGGCGACGTTTCGACGAGGTCCCACTTGTCATCTTCAGGCTGGTGTTTCTGTCCTTGTTCTAGGGCGAACACAGCGAGACCTGAGCTGCCTTCCTTCTATAAATACTGGTGGCTGGGTGTGGTTTGATGGCTCAGCAATTGCCTGCTGTGTAGAAACCTCCTGGTGAGTCAGTGGGGTAACACCCGGGGTCGTTAATGTAGCTGAGGTATCCTGATTAGTTAATGGTTGTTGATTAGGCGTGATATCCTGAGTAGTTGGAGCTTGCAGGCTACTTGATTGTTTTGCAATGTGTGTTCTGAGTCTGGTTTCAGTTTTTATGGCTGGGTTACGTTTGAGGGCTGGTTTCCAGATGTCTGGTAGGCGGGAGGTATCATCCCGCTTGTTCATATTTTGGGGATGTTTTTCTATCTCAATGGCTTCCATGATTATTCTTTTGCTGTAGTGTTCTGTTTTGGAAATTAATTTAGTACTGTCAAAATCAATTTCATGTCCTGTAGTTTTGAACTGTTGGAAAATGTGTGTGTGTGTGTGTGTGTCACATGTTTTTTGCTGAAATTTTAAAATTAAGGGAGACTAGGATGGCACCATTTCGGCCTTGTTCTGGCCTCATCAGCTAGCCACATCCTTACTGGGATTTGATCCGGCAGCTTCTGAATTAACAGCTGAGCCACCAGACCTGATCCATTCAGCTCTGTACCAGGGAGGGGCTATATGGGTTTTTTTTAAATGTTGGATCACCCTGGTATATTGAAGGAACATCACAGCTCTACCCCAGAGCACCCAATTTGCATGAAAGATGTTGAAAGAAAATAATAATAGTAATAGTAGTAGTAGTAGTAGTAGTAGTAGTAGTAGTAATAGTAATAGTAATAGTAATAGTAATAGTAATAGTAATAGTAATAGTAATAATAATATTTGTATGCTGCCGCTTTCCGAGGACTTGGGGCAGCTCACAACAACAATAACAATATAGTCCAAATGTACTATAATTGTTAAAACTAAATTTATACAACTTATACAATTTATAATACAAATGTACTATAGGTAATAGTTAAAACTAAAATTAAAACCCCACTATCATTAAAAAACAATCAATACTACACAATCATACCATACTCAAGTCTTACTAGTCAGAAGGGGGCGCATTAGTCTCCCCATGCTTGGTGATATAAATGGGTCTTCAGAGTCTTGTAGAATGCGAGGAGGGTGGGGCCAGTTCGAATCTCCGGGGGGAGTTGATTCCAGAGGGCCGGGGCCACCACAGAGAAGGCTCTTCCCCTAGGTCCTGCCAGACGACATTGTTTAGTCGACGGGACCCAGAGAAGGCCAACCCTGTGGGAACTAATCGGCCGCTGGGATTCGTGTGGCAGAAGGCGGTCCCATAGGTATTCTGGTCAATGCAGGGTGTCCTTCATAAGCCATGCCCACAGTGTGGTAGTAAAATATTTGGTAGCCCTTCACTGCCCCTATCTATGTTTGATATTGAAGAATGTGTTGTAGATTCCTTTTTTCAAATACCTCAAGGGTATCAAGCTCAAGGCCTTTGGGCCAGATCCAACAATCCTTAGATGTAGCCTATTGGACCACTCTGGAAACAGTGAAGGACCTTCCTGCGGTGCCTTGGCCAGTGAAAATGGAGCTTCGTTTTCACTAGCAGAGCACTCGGGCCGCCACAGCTGCCCCTGACACAAGTGATGTTGAGTTGGCCACGCCCAACCTGGCCACGCCCCCTTAGATGATGCGGCCCACAATGAAATCAAGTTTGATGCCCCTGAAATACATCAGTAGTATTTTCTACCTTTAAAAAAAAAAAAATCTTAGACAGAGAAACTCAACCAAGGTTTTCACTGGTGAGAGAAGGAGGTTACAGTATTTGGCATGATTATTATTCCCTCCTCCCTCCCCACAGTTGTTTTTGAGGAATCAACTCTGGATAAAGGAAGCATGAAAGTATTTTCGGAAGAAACCGTGTGGATTATAGAAAAAGGGGAAGAGATGATAAAGACCAGGATTTCCGCCCAAGATACATAACCCTATAGGAGACAGCCCCTACCCTGACCTCCCTGGAGGGTTTTATGAAGTGTTATTTTTGCAAGGGGAAACTTGTTGGTAATAACAGCTTGATGCAAGCCTTTAAATTTGAGTCCGAGGTTAAGATATTACTCATCGAGAGGTGGATAGAATTTTCAACAGCTCTGTAGCTGTGCTGGTTTTCTGTTGTTATTTGCAATTTCTCTCTCTCTTTTTTTTAAATGAGAGAGGGAAAAATTACATTAGCACAAAGGAGCACTTCTTACCAAGCATAGGTGGTGAAAGGTATGAACCCACCCCCCAATATCTCAAGATGCATTGAAACATTTTAGGGAATTAGGGAATACTGATCTCCTGCAAAAAAAAAAAAAAAAGGGAAGACAGAGAGAGAGAGAGAAATATTAATATTAAAGACAAGCTGTGAGGGCTACAATTTTCCATCTGGCCCTGCCGCGTTCGACTAACGCTTCCATGACGGAATTCATTTGTCCATCAACTGTCAAAAATTCTTCTGTCAGTAAATCCCAGGGTACCCTTGCTGGCCCACCCCGCTTAAAAAATATTCCAAGCCACAAAGAATTCCAAATTCAGAATCTGTTCTCTGTTATTCCCCATCCCCATCTCCTTTACTGACAACAACGATAATAATAACAATAAAGTTGTGTTTTTTTCTGCTTAGACTTCCTCCCCCCTCCCATAATTCCAACATTAGGGTGTCGGCTGGAGTAAGAAAAGGAAGGGAATAATAATAATAATAATAATAATAATAATAATAATAATAATAATAATAATAATAATATTATTATTTATTAAATTTGTATGCCGCCCCTCTCCGAAGACTCAGGGCGGCTCACAACAGTAATAAAAACCAGCATAACAATAGGACAAATCTAATAATAAAAATATATAAAACCCCCAACAATTTAAAAACCATACAGCACATACATATCAAACATAAAATATAAAAGCCTGGAGGAGATGTCTTAGTTTCCCCATGCCTGGCAATACAGGTGGGTCTTGAGTAACTTGCGAAAGACAAGGAGGGTGGGGGCCGCCACAGAGAAGGCTATTCCCCTGGCCCCCGCCAAACGACATTGTTTGGTCGATGGGACCCGTAGAAGGCCAACTCTGTGGGACCTTATCGGCCACTGGGATTCGTGTAGTAGAAGGCGGTTCCAGAGGTATTCTGGTCCAATGCCATGTAAGGCTTTAAAGGTCATTACCAACACTTTGAATTGTGACCGGAAACTGATCGGCAGCCAGTGCTGGCCACGGAGTGCTGTAGAAACGTGGGCTGATTAAATTCCTACTAAGTTCCTGTTGCAAGTTTCTCCCCCACCCACCCACCCATTCTCACAAGCCCACCCCCCCCCTCCGTTCTAGCATGGCAACAGAATGCCCACATCTGTTTTAAAACTTGCAATGTGTGAACTCCCCACTGTTTAATGTAAGTACATGACTATTTAATGTACACAGTGACGGAAACCAGTCAGATTTCCAAGCAGTAGTGACATGCTTGAAGGACCTCTATAAACATAACGAGACTGGGGTTTATTGTGACAAATACATGGGAATGGCAAATGGGATCAATCGGGTTTGTTTCATAAGCAGGAAGAAACCAGGAAGGAGTTACAATACTTTCCCTGGTTTCCCTTGGTTTGTACCCTTGCGAGTTTTAGAAAAATATACACAGAACTCGTCTCTTGTGCAATGCATGCTTTATATGTTTTCCATTCTTTTTAATCAGTAGACAGCAAAACTTATATATATTTACCCCAACACACACACAAACAAACACATACATATATACATTCATTCACCTCACCTACAAAAAGATATTGACAAAATTGAACGGGTCCAAAGACGGGCTACAAGAATGGTGGAAGGTCTTAAGCATAAAACGTATCAGGAAAGACTTCATGAACTCAATCTGTATAGTCTGGAGGACAGAAGGAAAAGGGGGGGGGACATGATCGAAACATTTAAATATGTTAGAGGGTTAAATAAGGTTCAGGAGGGAAGTTTTTATAATAGGAAAGTGAACACAAGAACAAGGGGACACAATCTGAAGTTAGTTTGGGAAAGATCAAAATCAACGTGAGAAAATATTATTTTACTGAAAGAGTAGTAGATCTTTGGAACAAACTTCCAGCAGACATGGTTGGTAAATCCACAGTAACTGAATTTAAACATGCCTGGGATAAACATATATCCATTGTAAGATAAAATATAGGAAATAGTATAAGGGCAGACTAGATGGACCATGAGGTCTTTTTCTGCTGTCAGTCTTCTATGTTTCATTCACTCACACAACACAGCCATTGTGTTCCAACACAATCTCTCTCCTTTTTTTTTTTTGGTTGTACAACATTAATAGTTTGGTTATTTATTTTTATTTGCATCAGTATCTAAATTGGATTTCAGGAGCCCTTTTTTCCTAATTCTCCCGGAGCGGCTGGAAGGGAGTGGTAGAAATGTTTGCCTAAACAAATTCTACAACTTCCTTAGTTTTATTCGCCTTTTCTTGTTTGCTCCTTTCCAAAAGAAAAATGAAGTCCGTAGCTTGTGTATATGGCACCTCATTAATCAACCATCTGAATAAAGTATTTAACAGTACAAGGCCAATTAGCTTTTTAATTTTTTCCCCCAAGCTACAGTGGAGCCAAAAATAATTTCTAATTGTCAAATGGAAAAACAAGCCTTGCTTTAATATGAGGCACGTTATTATTTTGTATGTATGTTTTAATCACCCTTCTAAAAAAATAGTTTTGCTGTGTTTGTTTATAAGGTATCCACTGAAAGATAATGCTAAGTTGCAAGTGAATACATTATGATTTCTGGAGTCCTAAGAGGTCAGTAAGAGGCGTAGATAAGTGCACCAGTGTGCCTTTCGTCCCCTGTCCAATTGTCTCTCCTTTATCTCATATATCTTTTCTTCCTTTCATATATCTTCTAAGCTATTTTTATATTTTTTCTCCTATCCTTTTCTTAACTATTAGATTTGTCATTATATATTGTTTTTATCGTTGCTGTAAGCCGTCCCGAGTCTGCGGAGAGGGGTGGCATACAAATCTAATTAATATTAATAATAATAATAATAATAATAATAATAACAACAACAACAACAACAACAACACATGTAAGGAATTATAAACACATGTAAGGAATTGGAAAGGATTCCCTTGAATTTAGGAGTGGGGTGCTTACTTTTCACTCCTCAAAATCACTTAGGGAAAAGTGGAAATACATTTTAGCGGCATAGCTTTTTCATTATGCAAATGTCTAAACAATATATCGGTGAATCAGATCTTACTATCCAAATTATATAATGTGCTTGGGAATGTGTTAATTTCCCAATTTGGTTTTTTGTTTCTGAATTCATCTAATTTTCTATCCTTTGACACTTTGAATCTCATCGGAGTCATTGTTCCTCATTGGCTCCACCAGCGAAACTTTGTGGACAATGAAATGAACTTAATAGAACGTCTGTCTCTATAGGATTAGGATGAGCTGGAAAATCAGTTTTGGAGCTTGGTTTGAATTTTCAACACATCCACTCTGGAAATTGTTTTGAAGTCTAGGATCCTAACTTACTGGTCTATTTGCCGAAGGCTTTGTAATTGACTGGTTGAACTTGGGTGATGACCTTTCATAATTGTATTGAATTTGTGGTTCTTTTTGTTTTATTTTTACTTATTTGCGACGGTATTCAACTAGCAGAACAACCCAACTCAAGGCCGTCTAAGAATAGCAGATTTTTAAGAAAATTGGGAGGGGGGTCAGAAAAAGAAGAGGAAAGAGGGCACCCCTAAGAAAAACCTACTGTAAGGTTCCAATTTAAAGAGTTTAGTAGGTTTGCAAGAGAGAAGTGTGGAAGAACAGGAATTGGTTTTTGTTTGGTTCTCCATATAATTTGATTTATATATTTCTTGTTTCCCCAAACCAATGTACATTTGATGGATTTTTATAAAGGGCTGTAATTATGCTGTAGTCTTTAAATGAATGCACATAGAAGTTAGATCAAATCAGCTTGTCAAATGTTCCTTATAAAAATACACACCAATACACACTGCCTGTCAATGACTACTTCAGCTTCAACCGCAACAACACAAGAGCACGCAACAGATTCAAACTTAATGTTTAACCGCTCCAAACTTGACTGTAAAAAATATGACTTTAACAATCGAGTTGTCGAAGCGTGGAGCTCATTACCAGACTCAGTAGTGTCAACCCCTAACCCCCAACATTTTTTCCTTAGACTATCCACGATTGACCTCTCCAGGTTCCTAAGAAGTCAGTAAGGGGCGCACATAAGTGCACCAGTGTGCCTTTCGTCCCCTGTCCAATTGTCTCTCCTCTATCTCATATATCTTTTCTTCCTTTCATATATCTTCTCCTCTATTTTTATATCTTTTCTTCTATCCTTTTCTTAACTATTAGATTTGCCATTATATATTGTTTTTATCATTGCTGTAAGCCGCCCTGAGTCTGCGGAGAGGGGCGGCATACAAATCTAATAAATAATAATAATAATAATAATAATAATAATAATAATAATAATAATAATAATATATTACTACATGTCTATTCTCTTCAATATGTATTGTGTATTGGACAAATAAATAAATAAAAATAAAACAAACACACACAAACACACACACATTTCTATTAAGTGTGTTTTGACATGATGGAAATAAAGTGCTTTCGTTATTTATCATTATTATTCTCTGTTTGGCTTCAGTTGCTCAAAGTGGTGAAGAATGCAGCCTGCCTCTTGTTTTTCCAGTTGCTTGCAATTTATTTCTAAGTTCCTATCAGGGTGAAGAATTGGCCAAAGGCAATGAGCAGAACTTTTATCCATTCAAATGGATGCCAAACAAAGAAGAAAAAAGAGAGAGAGAAAGAAAGAGAGAAGGTGGGTGGGGACCCATCCTTTCTTCACGATGCGTTTAAATCTCTGCTGCACTTAACTCTCATCCATCACCCTTCTAATTTAAAAGACAGGGACATCCTCACTTAGACTCCAAGTGCGTCCTGCAATTGTGTAGGAGGAGGTCCCATTTAAGGAAGGCAGGAGCCATGAGTTTCTCCTCCTCTCTCCGCGTTTGGCATGTTTCGAGGAGGGGAAAGAGGACCGGGGAAGGCGCTCAGCTCTTATGCATGACTGGAACGGAACGGCGGCGCTTCTAAATTCTGATAGGGGATGGATGATGCGTGTCAGCCCCTGTCATCCAGGAACAAGGAAGGCAGTGTGCCCAGACAAAGGAGAGAAGCACTCTCCAACCCTGATCCACTCGTAAGAGCTTTGTGCAGCAGATGCCGTGTCTTATTGTTGCCGCCGTTCTCCTTCCCAACACCCCTGACAACAGCCACCGCCGCTGGCATTCTACCCTGACATCTGTTCAGCTTTATAGATGCACTCCTGGAGGGATTCCAGTGTAAACAGGGAAATCTCTACGGGAACCCCATGTTGTAAAAGGGATGAGCTGCATAAGGCAAAGATTTAACCACTATTTAAAGGTGTGACACTTGATTGAAAGTGACTGGGTTTTTTTTAAAAAAAAAATATCTCTACCCCTCCCAAGCAGTTTAACTATATTGGAAGCAGAGGTCCCTTATATTCCTTAATATACATTTATTTATTTATTTATTTATTTATTTATTTATTTATTTATTCATTTGTCCAATACATAAATACATAGGAAGAAAATAGACATGTGATAATATAAAAGAGGCTGAAGGTGAACTTAGGGGATATATGAAAGGAAGAGAATATATAAGATAGGTGAAAGAAAGGAAAGACAATTGGACAGGGAACGAAAGGCACACCAGTGCACTTATGTACACCCCTTACTGGCCTCTTCGGAACCTGGAGAGGTCAATCGTGGAGAGTCTAAGGGAGAAATGTTGGGGGTAAGGGGTTGACACAATTGAGTCCGGTAGTGAGTTCCACGCTTCGATAACTCGATTGTTGAAATCATATTTTTTACAGTCAAGTTTGGTGCGGTTCATATTAAGTTTGAATCTGTTGCGTGCTCTTGTGTTGTTGCGGTTGAAGCTGAAGTAGTCATTGACTGGTAAGACATTGCAGCATATGATCTTGTGGGCAATGCTCAGATCGTGTTTTAGGCGTCGTAGTTCTAGGCTTTCTAGGCCCAGGATTTTTAGTCTATTTTCGTAGGATATTCTGTTTCGAGGGGAGGAGTGAAGGGCTCTTCTGGTGAAATATCTTTGGACATTTTCAAGGGTGTTGATGTCTGAGATGTGATATGGGTTCCAGACAGATGAGCAGTAGTCTAGGATGGGTCTGGCAAATCTAGTTCTATTCATGTTTCATTCTTAGTTTAAATTCGATTGACCATATTTATTATCTTTACCATATATAACTTAACAAATCTAAGGAGGAGGTGGGGTGGGAAAAGAGATTGTCTGCTTCGATAGCAGACATTGAATTTAATGACTTGTCGTTCTTATTAAATGGTAAAAAATAGGAAATGAGAGTAGTAAAGTATATAAGAATTGAAATTAAAATTGAGTTAGTTTTTTCCAATAATTGTATGGGTATATCAGTAGAATTTAACTCAGACAGCTTTTGGATTACTTCGTATTCTAGATCAGTGTTTCCCAACCTTGGCAACTTGAAGATATCTGGACTTCAACTCCCAGAATTCCCCAGCCAGCATTTGCTGGCTGGGGAATTCTGGGAGTTGAAGTCCAAATATCTTCAAGTTGCCAAGGTTGAGAAACACTGTTCTAGATAACCATTGGTACAATTTCTCCCAGGCCTTATGTAAATTTTATCTTAAACTTATTATACTTGTACCCTCCTTTCCCCTCCCCCCTTCCCTTTTTATAAAACTAATAAATTATATAACTTTTTAAAACTATATTGGAAGCAAGTTTTTTGGGGATTGCTGCTGGCTTGTCCCTGCTAGGCAAACTTGCTATTTCCTCCTTTTTAAAAAAAAATTAACTAACTAGAGTGGAATAAAAGAATTTTAAAACTGGGGAATCTTGAGGATAAAAATAAATGCCCCGCCCGTAGGCTCTCAGGGTGTTGTCTCCGTGGATGGCTATCAAATTGAAGGTATGCTGATTTCTCAAGACAAAGATGAATGATCAGATTTTTTTTCCAAAATAATTTTTTTCTCAAAATAAAATTTGATGCCATGCTGTAAAATGCTCAGAATAAAAGATGCGCAAGAAGTAGAGTTGGGTTGATTTTTTTAAAAAAACAAAATGATAGCAATAGGTTCATAAATGCATTATCTGTGTCTGCAGAGAGGGGCGGCATACAAATCCAATAAATAAGTCAATAAGTCAATAAGTCAATAAGTCAATAAGTCAATAAGTCAATAAGTCAACAAACAAACAAACAAACAAACAAACAAACAAATTATTAAGTGCCCAGAGTTGCAAATAAATTGAATAAATGAGTAAAATATATAACATGAAAGGATCCGATATCCATCTACTTCAATTCTATTAGCAGTAGATGGTTTAATCCAGGGGGCTCCAACCATGGCAATTTTAAGACTTGTGGACTTTAATTCCCAGAGTTCCTGGGAATAGGATATTTGGCATAGGACCAGATTATCTCCGAGACCGTTTTCTGCCGCAACAATCCCAGCGTCCGGTGAGGTCCCACAATGTCAGCTGGTGGGGCCTAGGGGAAGAGCCTTCTCTGTGGGGGGCCCGGCCCTCTGGAATCATCTCCCCCCGGATATTTGCACTGCCCCCACCCTCCTTGCCTTCCGAAAGAATTTAAAAACTCATCTTTGCCGCCAGGCCTGGAGTCATTAGATCTTCCCCCTGACCAACGAATGTTTTTAGTGTGATTTATTGAGTGAATGTTAATGAATGTTTTAAAGTTAGAATTTGTAAAGATCTTTTAAGTATATTAATTGGATAAACTGTATTGTTGTGTCTTTCATATATGACGTGAGCCGCCCCGAGTCCTCGGAGAGGGGCGGCATACAAATCCAATTAAACTAAACTAAACTTAGCCAGGCCACAAGTCTTTAAATTACCAAGGTTGGAGACCCCTGCTTTAACCTACTAAACCAGTTTAACCTACTAAACCAGTGATGGTGAACCTTTTTCTTTTTGCGTGCCGTCAGATACGGCTCCACATGCCACAAGTTTGTCATCCTGGTCCTAAACCATCCCCAACAGATAGTTATACAACACTTCGAAAACATTTCATGAGAACAACTCTCCTGTTCGAGGCTACCAATCCTGGGTCTAGAAAGCTTAGAACTACGGCGCCTAAAATACGAAGTAAGTATTGCCCACAAGATCATATGCTGCAACGTCCTACCAGTCAATGACTACTTCAGCTTCAACCGCAACAACACAAGAGCACGCAACAGATTCAAATTTAATATTAACCGCTCCAAACTTGACTGTAAAAAATATGACTTTCAACAATCGAATTGTTGAAGCGTGGAACTCATTACCGGACTCAATAGTGTCAACCAGTGTTCCCTGTAATTATTTTGGGGGGTGGGCGGAAAGGTATAGTGTCTGAGCAGCAGTCCCTTTGGGACTGGGCGGCACAGAAATAATAAATAAATAAATAAATAAATAAATAAATAAATAAATAAATAAATAAATAAATAAATAAATACTGTGTGTCTATAACAGTGAGCTCATAATAGGGCAACTCTATCAATATCAAAATGCCACTTAAATAGTTGAGCTAGTTTCAAACTAGATTTTGATTTTCTTTCTCTCTTCCTTACTCCCATTCTTTTTCTTTCTCTTTTCCTTCCTCTCTTTTTTCTATCTGTTTCTCTCTCTTCCTCTCTTCCTCTCTCTCTCCTTCCCTCTCACTCTTTCCCTCTCGGCTTCTGGGCAGGTTTGGAAAACTCTGAGTTGATGATGATTTTTAAGTGAGCGATTGCTCACTGCTCAGCTTAGAGGGAACTATGGTGTCAACCCCCAACCCCCAACATTTTTCCCTTAGACTATTCACGATTGACCACTGGTGTGCCTTTCATCCCCTGTCCAATTGTCTTTCCTTTATCTCATATATCATATATATTTTCTTCCTTTCATGTATCTTCTCCTCTATTTTGACATATTATCTTTATATATATTACTTCATGTCTATTCTCTTCCATATGTATTGTGTATTGGACAAATGAATAAATAAAATTCCATTGTTATAGTTTGGTGTTAGTCAATGTTAGCAACTTTAAGATGCATGAATTTCACTTCCCAGGATTCCCTGCGTAGCCTGCTGGTTTATGGAGGTTGAGCAACCCTGTTCTAAATAAATTGTTCCATTCGTTAATAGCCCTCGGCATGAAGGAAGTCTTAATTCTGAGCCTGAATCTTTTCATTCCAACCTTTTAGTCCTGGTTTTGCTTTCAGTTTCAACAGAGAATATTCCTTGTGCCCTTGACAAGATCTTGCTATGACATTATCATTATCAAGAGTCCCTTATCAAGTGAGATGGGAAGTGTACCAATTTAATAATGAGATAAATAAATTGTATTTCCACTTAAATTTCTCTGGTACGGTCTCATGTGTAACTGTTCCCCATAGACACATTAAGTGTGGTTTCCAGATCATTGGTCATTCAGCTAAGTGTCCACCGATCCTGTTCCATCTTCTGTATTTGATGCTGCAAACTGGACAAGAACTTTGAATTTGGTTAGTGGATGAAACCGAATGTACTGCATCTTTTAATACAGTTCAGAATTTCTCTGGCCTTTTCAATTGCTGCATTACCGTCCTCCATTTGAGATGTTCCTGTCAGAAATAAATTTATTTCTGGAGGTAATATTACAATGCAAGTAAATGATTTGTAACCATGAGAAAGGCTGACGTAAGCCATAATCAGTATGTAATCATGGATTTGCTAATTGTGCTGCAATCAGATTGGCTGTAACCTATATAAGGAGTAACACCCTTGCATGGGTGTGGCTTGTTATAGAGTGGTTTGCTATAGTGTGGTTTGTTATAGAATGTTTTGTTATACAGTGATCCCTCGATTAGCACGGTCTCGATTAGCGCGAAACGCTGCAACGCGGTTTTTCAAAAAATATTAATTAAAAAATAAGTCCGCGTTTTTTTCTCTACACCACGGTTTTTCCCGCCCGATGACGTCATACTGATTGCTGATTGCCGCCAGTGCTGCCCCAAGAAAGCCGGTGAGAGGAAGGAAGGAAGGAGGGAGGGAGGGAAGGAGGGAGGGTTGCCATTGCCGCCAGCGCTGCCCCAAGAAAGCCGGTGAGAGGAAGGAAGGAGGGAAGGAGGGAGGGAGAGAAGGGAAGGAGGGAAGGAAGGAGGGAGGGAGAGAAGGGAAGGAGGGAGGGTTGCCATTGCCTTTGCCGCCAGCGCTGCCCCAAGAAAGCCGGTGAGAGGAAGGAAGGAGGGAAGGAGGGAGGGAGAGAAGGGAAGGAGGGAAGGAGGGAGGGTTGCCATTGCCATTGCCGCCAGCGCTGCCCTGTGGGTAGCGGCGAGGAGCCCGGAAAAATCACCATTGCATTGCCAGCCTCCGAACTTGCGTCGCTCCACCTTCTGCGCATGTGCGGCCATGGAACAAAGGGCGCGCATGCGCAGATGGTGTTTTTACTTCCGCATCCAGTATAACGCGGAAATCGGTTAGCGCGGGAGGTCTTGGAACGTAACCCCCGCGCTAACCGAGGGATCACTGTATTGATTTGTTACAGTAGTTTGTTATAGAGTGATTTTGTGCTGGGTGGTTTGTAGTTAGTGGTTGCAGTGGTGGATGTAATGGTAGTTATATACTAATATTGTGGATAGTTTATCATAGTGGTTACATGTACAGAGAAGTATTTTGATAAGAAGAAAGTAAAATATATTTTTACAAGAAAGCCTGCTGCAGTATTTTTCATTGAAGACAGGTATAGTGGTTAACTGTGGCTACTTGGTAGGTTAATTTCCACATGAGCAAAACTCTCCCAACAGTTTCTGCTTGATTTCTGATGCAAAATAACTTAGCATTGTAACTTTTACCGAACTGGCTCACATGGGTTGTATCAGTGGTTAAATCCATTTTTTTTACTACCAGTTCTGGGGGTGTGGCTTGGTGGGCGTGGTGTGGCTTGGTGGGTGTGGCTTGGTGGGCATGGCAGGGGAAGAATACTGCAAAATCGATATTCCCACCAGAGGTGGGTTTCTACCGGTGCAGTAGTCCAGTAATGGTCCACCAATTGTGCAATTTGTGCGCAACAACTCCAGTGCTATTTTTTTCGGTCTGTGCGCAGTGCTATTTTTAAAAAATAATTTTGGGTGTTTTTTGCTTTTGCGCATGCACAGAAGCAAAATTGCATGAGGGAATGCTCTCCTGCATGCAATTTCTGCTGATTTTTTTGCTTCTGCACATGTGCGTAAGCAAAATCTCATGAGGGGACATATGCAGGGGTGGGCAGCAGGCAGGACGGGGTGGAACACAGTTCCACTGGAGGAAATGAAGATGCATGCACAGCTCCAGCTGACCAGCGGCAGTCACTTCCTGGATTACCGGTCTCAGCTGGGCTCTAATTTTTTCCCTGCTGCTGCTGCTGTGCGCTCCTTGCTTTTTTCCTCTTTCCTCCTTCCTGGCCTCGGACGAGCTTCCCTCTCTCCTGCCTGGCTCCCCTCCAGCCTCACGCAGCCACCTCCCAAGGCAAGGAGAGCCGTGCCGCAGCAGTCTGGGCTGCAGTCTTTTTTCCCTTGCAAAGCCCTCACTCTGCCCACAGCTTAGGTGAAAAGGCATCTTGCGGCAATAACAGTTCACTTGAATGATGATGATCGTTCAAGCCACTCCCCCCATGTCACATGGCCGGCAAGCCACTCCTACCCAGTCACATGATCATCAAGCCACACCCACAAAATAAGCCACACCCACAGTGTGGCAGTACAAATTTTGGCTGCCCATTACTAGACATATGTATGCACAAAACATTGAGATGCACATATAGCATATCAGTAGGGAGAAAAGGGGAACCCTCACACATTCCTTGGGGAAGGATACTGCAAAATCTCCATTCCTACCCCATTGTGAGGCCAGTCAGAAGTGGTATTTGCCGATTCTGCTAACTACTCAAAATTTCTGCTACCAGGTCTCCAGAACCTGTCAGAACATGCTGAATTTCACCCCTGGGTTGTGTTGTGGTTAGCTCTGGCCCAGCTCCTGCCCCAAGGAATGTGCAGGTGGATGCAGGGGAGACATCCACATGCCGCAGGCCTGTTTTGCTCCCAGTAGAATCTGCCAATGAAATCTCCTCTGACCAAGGAAGTGTGAGTGACAGGGAAGAGGGGAGTTTGGCAGACAGCCCAGGAGGAGATCAATCTTCCTTATCATCCCTGGATTCTGAACAAGAACCTATGACAGACCCATGCATGCGGAGAGTGATGCATAGGAGACAACAACTGAAGGATTATTACAAGAGAAAATGAGGCCACCTGTGGTTGGGTGGGGTTGCTGTAATTAGTGCTACAGATAAAAGTGCAGCCTGGTGTTTTAGCCTCATGGCAGTTTATCTGACTCATTGTTTCATCAAGATCGTGCTTTTTACTCTTCAGGATTGTGTGTGTGGACTCTCTGGACTTTAGAATTGGACTCAATTTCCCAGTTATTGGGTGAGCAATTGGATTGCATTTAACCTGTGCTTTGTGTGTACCAGAAAATCCCTTTGACATTTAAGAAGGGAGCTGTTTCTGTTTTTCTGTTTATAAAAACTTTTGGGTTTTCCTTTTATCGTGTGGTGTGTGTCTTCCTGGACTAATTACCCTGTAATTATGGGCGGTTGAGACACGCCGGCAGAACAGGTTGTATGTTTTATTCTCATTCTAGTCTTCAGCCTTTGTGAGCTACCTGAGTGTCAGTCCTAGAAATTGGAAATGCTCCAAAGTATGATTTATTATTATTATTTTTAAAGTCACTGCTGTTGCGCTGTTAAACATCGTCCTGTGCTTCGATTGTATTCAGGCGATTTAATGAGAACAGGACTGGATGAATTATTTGTCCAGGGGCAAAAATGTCATATCGGATGCTGGGGTGTGTATTGTTCACCTGAATGTTTCTTTGCATATGTGGAGAGTTTGTTGATGTTCAGGCACTTAGAGTTTATCCAGCATTTGCATCCAACTGCTTGTCTTTTTCTAGTCTACAACAAGAAAAGTAAAGGCATAGTATACAGCTACAATTAGTTGGCTATTAAGAAAATTGATAGTAGAGAGAGATGTTTTAAAAATTACATATGCTAATTTCTACACACAGATACCTTATTAGGTGGAATTAATGGAATGTATACAAAAGCACAGTGCATCTCCTGTAGCAAGGAAGGCAGATTCTATATCAGTGATGGCGAACTTTTTTTTGCTTGGGTGCCAAAAGGATGCACGCACATGGTAGTGTGCATGTACATGCCTAGACCCAAGTGCAATGATCTCCCTTGCGCATGTTCATAGCCCCCACACAGGCCTCACTAAAGCTTTTGACTTCCAGTAGGCCCGTTGTCCGATATGTAGTGCAAGTTCCAGACAGATGAGCTGTATTCGAGAATTGGTCTAGCAAATGTTTTGTATGCTTTGGTTAACAGTGTAATATTGCCAGAGAAGAAGTTACGCAAGATTAGATTAACCTTTTAGGCCCTGATGGAAGGACAAGATAACCAACCTCACATGGAGGGATATACTCAAGAAAGAAGAGCAGTAGGAGGGAAGAGAGATTTCTAAATACAGTGATATCTTGTCTTACGAACTTAATTGGTTCCTGGACGAGGTTCTTAAGGTGAAAAGTTTGTAAGACGAAACAATGTTTCCCATAGGAATCAATGGAAAAGCGATTAATGCTTGCAAGCCCAAAATTCACCCAGCTGAAGCACCCATTTTTCAGCTGCTGGGATTCCCCTGAGGCTCCCCTCCATGGGAAACCCTACCTCCGGATTTCTGGGTTTTTGACATGCTGCAGGGGAATCCCTGCAGGGGAATCCCAGCATCGCAAAAACGAGCGCTTCACTGGCAACGAAAGTCCAGAGGTTGGGTTTCCCAGCGAAGGGAGCATCAGTGAAATCACAGCATTGCAAAAACACCGAAGTCCTTGAAACCCCACTTCCTGACCTCTGTGCTTTTGTGATGCTGCGATTTCACTGACGTTCCCCTCACTGGGAAACCCCACCTCCGGACTACTGTTGCCAGTGAAGCACCCATTTTTGCACTGCTGGGATTCCCCTGCAGCATCACAAAAACATGGAAGTCCGAAGGTGGGGTTTCCCATGGAGGGGACCCTCAGGGGAATCCCAGCAGCGCAAAACGGGTGTTTTGCTGGCAATAGAACTCCAGAGGCGGGGCATCCCAGCAGCGGCAGTGGGTTTGTAAGGTGAAAATAGTTTGTAAGAAGAGGCAAAAAAATCTTAAACCCCGGGTTTGCATCTCGAAAAGTTTGTATGATGAGGCGTTTGTAAGACGAGGTATCACTGTATTCTTACATTCCAAGAAATCTAATGATTTCTGCCAGGTCTTCAGGCTTTAAATGAGTGGAAAGGTGGCAACTTGCTCTCCAAACATTCCATCTGCCTCTGATGGATCAACATGTATTTTATTTTAATTAGTGATTTATTGAAAACAATACCTGGGTAGAAGCTAGAGGTCCCATGCAAAAACATACATAGCTGGTTTTCCAAGTGACAAAACCATTTTTATTAAATTAGAATTCATAGGATTATTTCAGAAAAGTAGATGGTTAACAATGGTGTGCACTATCCAAGCCAGATTAAGTACCGTTAAATCCCACTCATTTCACTAAGGGAAATGTTGACTTCTGCATTATGCAGATGCAAACTAGACCACTGAGCACAGTGTCAACCCAACTGCACTTTGAAAATAAGGAAATCATTCTGGAGAAATAATGTGATTTGGAGATGGGGAGAAATTTAACCCTTTTGCCATCTGTCACTTCCTTGATCTGAATCCCTCTCTGCCTCTCTTCTAATAAGCCTCCTTTCTGGATGATTAGATTTATTTATTTTTTCAGTTGGATGACTAAAATAAGCTTGATGGTATTATTCTCCAGATTAAAAGCTTATGTGCAATAAAGATTTCAGAGGTACTGTTTAGGGAGTAGTCATTCGGAAGCTGAAAGCATTGTATTTTGCAATGATATGTAGAATTTACCAGTAACTTCTCATATTTGCTTCACGGAGATTGTATGAAAATAGTAAATCCAAAAATTCAGACAAGAACGGGCTATTCTCATATGAATATGTTACCACCTGTTCCTCTTTATGAATATCAGGAACAATTGTTCTCTGTTGGTTGTTCTGCCGGAGTGTCTCAACCGCCCATAATTACAGGGTAATTAGTCCAGGAAGACACACACCACACGATAAAAGGAAAACCCCAAAGTTTTTATAAACAGAAAAACAGAAACAGCTCCCTTTTTAAATGTCAAAGGGATTTTCTGGTACACACAAGGCACAGGTTAAATGCAATCCAATTGCTCACCCAATAACTGGGAAATTGAGTCCAATTCTAAAGTCCAGAGAGTCCACACACACAATTTATTTATTTTATTTATTATTTAGATTTGTATGCCGCCCCTCTCCGCAGACTCGGGGCAAAAACCACAATCTTGACGAAACAATGAATCAGATAAACTGCCATGAGGCTAAAACACCAAGCTGCACTTTTATCTGTAGCACTAATTACAGCAGCCCCACCCAACCACAGGTGGCCTCATTTTCTCTTGTAATAATCCTTCAGTTGTTGTCTCCTATGCATGCGTGGATGTGTCATTAATTCTTGTTCAGAATCCAGGGATGATACAGATGACTGATCTCCTCCTGGGTTGTCTGCCAAACTCCCCTCTTCCCTGTCACTCATGCTTCCTTGGTCAGAGGAGACTTCATCGGCAGATTCTACTGGGAGCAAAACAGGCCTGCGGCATGTGGATGTCTCCCCCACCTCCACCTCCACATTCCTTGGGGCAGGAGCTGGGCCAGAGCTAGCCACAACAGTTGGTATAATTTTAGCATCACACAAAGTCACTTTTTACCAAGTGGAGCGGTCCTAAATAGCTTGGTGTTGCTTACACTGATCTGTAGATAGCTTTCAAGTCTTTGCTATTTGAATCTTGGTTCTTCTTCCATGGAAAAGCAGAAAAACTGCTGAGCCCATTTGTAGTTGTTGCAAACTCCATTTTATTGTCAGCCTTTTATTATTATTTTATTATTTCAATATGGGTGAGCAGTGTGGTCGGGCAAGTAGGAAAAGCAATATAAGGATTTCATGTTCGACCACAGTCATGGATCCTTCTTACATTAACTTCCTAATGTCTGAACTTATAGAATCTTAGAAACCGGTGCAGGGTTGTATTCAGCTCACATTAGAGAAATATCTTTCAGCTGTGGCGAGGGGGACGTTTGCCCAGGTTCGCCTGGTGCACCAGTTGCGGCCCTATTTGGACCGGGACTCATTGCTCAGAGTCACTCATGCCCTCATCACCTCGAGGCTCGACTACTGTAATGCTCTCTACATGAGGCTACCTTTGAAAAGTGTTCGGAAACTCCAGATCGTGCAGAATGCAGCTGCGAGAGCAGTCATGGGCTTCTCTAAATATGCCCATGTCACACCAACACTCCGCAGTCTGCATTGGTTGCCGACTGGTTTGCGGTCACAATTCAAAGTGTTGGTTATGACCTATAAAGCCCTTCATGGCATCGGACCAGAATATCTCCGGGACCGCCTTCTGCCACACGAATCCCAGCGACCAGTTAGGTCCCACAGAGTTGGCCTTCTCCGGGTCCCATCGACTAAACAATGTCATTTGGCGAGATCCAGGGGAAGAGCCTTCTCTGTGGTGACCCCGACCCTATGGAACCAACTCCCCCCAGATATCAGAGTTGCCCCCACCCTCCTTGCCTTTCATAAGCTCTAAAAAACCCACCTGTCGTCAGGCATGGGGGAATTGAAATATTCTCTTCCCCTAGGCTTATAAAATTTATGTATGGTATGACTGTATGTATGACTGATCTCTTAAATTGGGGTTTTTAGATTTTTTAATATTAGATTTGTTTACGTTGTCTTTTTTCTGTTGTTATCCACCCCGAGTCTACGGAGAGGGGCGGCATACAAATCTAATAAATACAATACAATTATTGTACTACTTTTTCTAAAACTTTTTCTCTAGTTTACTAAATTAATGTATACAGCCACCTATCTCAATATTGTGCCGAGCTAATAGAAAAGTTAATACTGATATCTTGACCATCAAATAATTCAAATGAATTGGAATTGAAGACTTTCATAGTACTCAAATGGAATCTGACATAGTACCCAATCACATATCAGTAGCTACCAGACTTTTGATTATTATTTTTTTGCCACCATAGATTAATATAGCTTTCCTCCTACAATATCTACTCAGCACATGAAAAACAAAGAAGTAATTATGTTCCAAAGTCAGGAAGACAGCAAAGACGGTACTTGGATACAATGCAGCCAATGAATGAATAATATCAATTAGAATTCAAGGACAACCATTTGATGTGACAGTTATCCAAATTTATGCTTCAACCACTGATTCAGAACAGGAAATTGACCTGTTCAATCTGAAATTGACAGAATTTGCAAGCAAGATCATCTGCTTGTGGTTGAAGTGCATCAAAGTTGGAAAGATTAAGGAGAATAAAGTTGTTGGACTAAGAAACAGAAAAGCAGAGGAATGACCTAACAGTTCCTGCTAGTCCAGTGAGTTCCTAACCATTTCTTCAAACAATCAAAATGAAACATTTATAAATATCACAAGATGCAATACACAGAAATCAAACAATTGTATTATTAGTACAAGGAAGTAGACTAGCTGAGTAACGACAGCAAATATGTAGCTCGGAACTGACTGTGGAATAGATAACTAACTATCTACTTGTATGCAAGTCAAGTTATTTTGTAAGTACAGAGCCAAGAGGTTACCATCTAATTCATACTAGATCAGTCAACGAAGCAGTGGAAGTGATGTGCCAGTGCTGGAGGCTGTTGGGGTCTGGATGGGTGTCAACAGACTCAAACTCAACCTGGATAAGACAGAGTGGCTGTGGGTCCTGCCTCCCAGGGACAATTCCATCTGTCCGTCCATAACTCTGGGGGGGGGATTATTGACCCCCTCAGAGAGGGTGCGCAACTTGGGCGTACTCCTCAATCCACAGCTCACATTAGAGAAACATCTTTTAGCTGTGGCGAGGGGACGTTTGCCCAGGTTCGCCTTGTGCACCAGTTGCAGCCCTATCAGGACCGGGACTCACTGCTCACAGTCACTCATGCCCTCATCACCTCGAGGCTCAACTACTGTAATGCTGTCTACATGGGGCTACCTTTGAAAAGTGTTCGGAAACATCAGATCGTGCAGAATGCAGCTGCGAGAGCAATCATGGGCTTCCCTAAATATGCCCATGTTACACCAACACTCCGCAGTCTGCATTGGTTGCCGATCAATTTCCGGTCACAATTCAAAGTGTTGGTTATGACCTATAAAGTCCTTCATGGCATTGGACCAGAATATCTCCGGGACCGCCTTCTGCCACACAAATCCCAGCAACCGGTTAGGTCCCACAGAGTTGGCCTTCTCCAGGTCCCGTCGACTAAGTAATGTCATTTGGCGGGACCCAGGAGAAGAGCCTTCTCTGTGGTGGCCCCGACCCTATGGAACCAGCTCCCCCCAGATATCAGAGTTGCCCCCCCCTCCTTGCCTTTCGCAAGCTCCTTAAAACCCACCTCTGTCGTCAGGCATGGGGGAAATGAAATTTCCCTTCCCCCTAGACTTATAGAATTTATACATGGTATGCTTGTATGTTTGTTTATGTTTATATAGATTTGTATGCCGCCCCTCTCCGCAGACTTGTATGTATGAGTGGTATTTTAAATTGGGGTTTTTTAGATTGTTTTTAATATTAGATGTGTTTACATTGTCTTTTGATATTGTTGTTAGCCACCCCGAGTCTTTGGAGAGGGGCGGCATACAAATCTAATAAATAATAATAAAAAATCATACATTCAACATTTTCTGCGAGAGCATCAGGCTTCATCTGAATGTCTAAATCTTATTGATAGGAGAGTGATAGGGGACAAAAAGAACTGTAGAATGAAATCAAAGAATGTGTTAAAAGATGAACTTGGAAAACAAGATTGCCAAAGACCAAGGAACAAAAGACAACAGAATGGATGTATGAACGAAGGGTTCAAAATTGCCAAGAAGAGAAGAAGAACAGAAGCAAAGCCAGGGAAGACAAAGATTTCAGGAAGGACCTTGACAAAAAATTTCAGAAAGCTATTAGAAGAGAGAAGAAGCAATATTTCAATGACATTTGTAAAGGCATAAAAGATGGAAAAAAGAAACTCAGAATAAGGTTTCAGCCTTGAACTGATATACTAGACGATGCCAATGCAAAGATAGTAACTGATCCAGAGTAACTTCTCAATACAAACTGGAAGGAGTATGCTGAAATTCTGGACAGAAGTGATAGAATAGAATAGAATAGAATTTTTATTGGCCAAGTGTGATTGGACCCACAAGGAATTTGTCTTGGTGCATATGCTCTCAGCGTACATAGAATAAAATATACATTTGTCAAGAATCATGTGGTATGACACAGTGATTGTCATAGGGGTCAAATAAGCAATGAAGAAGCAATATTAATAAAAATCTTAGGATACAAGCAACAAGTTACAGTCATACAGTCAACATGGGAGGAATGATGAGAAAAACTAGTAGAATAGAAGTGCAGATTTAGTAGAAAGTCTGACAGTGTTGAGGGAAATATTTGTTTAGTAGAGTGATGGCGTTAGGAAAAAAACTGTTCTTGTGTCTAGTTGTCTTGGTGTATTATAGCCTGTGCGTCTTCATCCAATGAATCCAGGCTACTAGCTGGGGAGAGCCCCCCCCCGGGGGTCTCAGGCTGCTCTCCCTCCTCCTCTTCCTGATGTTCCTCTCCCCCGTCTGCCCGTCTCCCCCTCCTGTTCACTGTCCTCCTCCTCTGGGCATGGATCCGGCAGAGATCCAGCCGGTCCCTGAGGAGCCTCAGGCTGAATCACAACTATTATTATTATTATTATTATTATTATTATTATTATTATTATTATTATTATTATTATTTAAGTCCTAGGACAGTGTTTCCCAACCTTGGCAACTTGAAGATATTTGGACTTCAACTCCCAGTTGGCTGGGGAATTCTGGGAGTTGAAGTCCAAATATCTTCAAGTTGCCAAGGTTGGAAAACATGTCCTCGGAAGCAGACAGTGGCAAAACACTTCTGAAAAGTTTGCCAAGGGTCTAGTTCCGCAGTCACCAAAAGTCAACCCTGATACACAAATCTATTATATGTCTTATACTGCAGTTTTTGTGTGCATTTACTGCAGTGTTTCCATGTCACCATGAAAGGAAACACACAATTTTCAGCAATTGCACAAATAAAATAGAACAATGGTATGAGAACGCATTCTGGAGACCACAAAAATGAGATTTTGGCTGCAAGTTAACCACATTTAGCTGAATGATAAGGATAGAGATTTTTTAATTTATTTTTTGTACTTTTAAAAAAGAACAGCTGAAATCCTAGCACCAAACAGGAATCGAATGTAGTTCATGATACAGGATTTTTTTAAAAAAACATGCTTAAGTTTCCATTGTTTACACACACTGTGAATTGTGAACTCAGACTTGTGGCTTTCCTAGAGTTTTGTCCGTGGGGCCATAAAACACAGATGTGCAAATGCACATTGGTTGCCATTCATATTTAGTTTTTTAAGTCATCTTAAGAGCACAGCTGGTGGCAGCGGGAGCCTGGCGCACGAGACTTTTAATCTTGACCTCACATTGTTAAGTTTTGCTACGATACTTTTCTTTGGCCCGATTTACCCAACCAGCAAAGCAGGAGTAAGGATTTCTTAGCTACTCCCTCAAACTGTTACGATAACAGTCCCGCTTGCACGAAAGGAACAACCAAAACAATTAACTCCATCATATATCTTAGCCAGTTAAATCATAACCAGACTACGCCCGACTTTTATTCTCAATTTGCTCAGTAGAATTAAGCTCTGTGAGGGTGCCTTTTAAAGAGTCCGCATCTAAGCTTTTCCTAATCAGTTTCCTCATTTTGCTAATACTCTAACGACTGTCAATTTACTCTAGTGATGCCATTTGCAGAATTTTCCAATTAGCTGGAAACCTGTTCCTCTCTCTCTCATAATTATGGGGCCTTGCTTCAGATCAGCTGTGGCCAAGCTGATGGAGCACACATGCCAAAATTTTTGTGCGGTGTGAGTGTGTTGAATTTTTTTTTAAAAAAAATTAACCTTTGAATGAGTTGGCACCAATTGATCATCTGTGTTTGCAGGCAAGAAGCAACTGCTCTAGTAGCGCATGGCAAGGATATCCCTAATCATTTCAGATAAACACACTACAAGGAAAATAAACACACCTGCTTAGACTAAATTTTAAAGAGAACCGTTTTCAGTGGCTGATGTAGATCACAGCCAATACACCGTATGGCAGCAGTCCCCAAACTACGGCCCGCGGGCCGCATGTGGCCCCCTGAAGCCATTTATCCGGCCCGCGGGTGAGTGACACAACACAGTATTCCATCTAATTTTCTATGAATAAAATGCGGTATTTTGTTAGTAACTAATATCAATCATCAAAAAAGTTGCAAAAGTTTTTTTTCTAATTTTATCATCCAGTTACATTCATTTTCTTTTAATTAAATGATTTAGCGTTACTAGATAAATGGTCAAAGCAATGGAAACTGCAGTTTAATGTTTCCAAATGTAAAATAATGCACTTGGGGAAAAGGAATCCTAAATCTGAGTATTGCATTGGCAGTTCTGTGTTAGCAAAAACTTCAGAAGAGAAGGATTTAGGGGTAGTGATTTCTGACAGTCTCAAAATGGGTGAACAGTGTGGTCGGGCGGTAGGAAAGGCAAGTAGGATGCTTGGCTGCATAGCTAGGGGTATAACAAGCAGGAAGAGGGAGATTGTGATCCCCTTATATAGAGCGCTGGTGAGACCACATTTGGAGTACTGTGTTCAGTTATGGAGACCTCACCTACAAAAAGATATTGACAAAATTGAACGGGTCCAAAGACGGGCTACAAGAATGGTGGAAGGTCTTAAGTATAAAACGTATCAGGAAAGACTGAATGAACTCAATCTGTATAGTCTGGAAGACAGAAGGAAAAGGGGGGACATGATCGAAACATTTAAATATGTTAAAGGGTTAAATAGGGTTCAGGAGGGAAGTGTTTTTAACAGGAAAGTGAACACAAGAACAAGGGGACACAATCTGAAGTTAGTTGGGGGAAAGATCAAAGGCAACATGAGAAAATATTATTTTACTGAAAGAGTAGTAGATCCTTGGAACAAACTTCCAGCAGACGTGGTTGGGAAATCCACAGTAACTGAATTTAAACATGCCTGGGATAAACATATATCCATCCTGGGATAAAATGCAGGAAATGGTGGAGGGGCAGACTGGATGGACCAGGAGGTCTTTTTCTGCCGTCAGTCTTCTATGTTTCTATGTTTCTAAATTCCCTCCTTAGTACACCAATTATATTTCTAACTTATTAACCATTATGCCAAAGTGCTTCCTTCTTTCTTTATACATTTTTCTATAAGCCAAGAAAACCTACAATCAGATGTTAAGAAAAGAAAATTAAAAACAAAACATAAACATATATGAATTTCAGACTTCTTCCCCCCCTCTAAATAGTACATTCCCATTTTGTTTTTTACTTTAAAATAAGGTATGTGCAGTGTGCATAGGGATTTGTTCATAGTTTTTTTTAATAGTCTGGCCCTCCAACAGTCCGAGGGACAGTGAACTGGCCCCCTGTGTAATAAGTTTGAGGACCCCTGCCGTATGGAGATCAAGTCTGGATAATAAGCAACACTTTACTTGTAAATCACTCCACTGTGTTTTAAAAATAGCTTCTCTTGTGTTGCCCCATTAAAATGAGCTTTGTGTCTGGGTCTCTGTGCTTTCGTTTGGCTAGCTTTTAAAATCATTTAAGAGCCCGACGCAGCCGCACCGATAACTCTGATTGTTATATGAAAGGAAAATATATTTAATAATAAGCTCATTGATTTTTAACAGCCTCTCCGTGTTGCTTAATTGATGGGAAGTTGTACGTTTGTGAAGCCAAAAGGGATTATGAATTATATATGGCCATCATTTCTTGAGGGATGCATGTCAATGCAAGAAGGATAGAAGGTCTACGTTTCCTCGGAGCTAAACAATCCCCTTGTAACAAAGATAGGGAGGTCTGGAAGACAAGGAGGCTGAGGAGGGGGAGCGAGAGGGGGGGGGTTGTAGAATGGAAATAAAAAAGCATCCATCACTGTTTATTAAGTGCTGCTAGTTGAAGGTAAAAGGGGTATTGAACTGTTTTTAAATTGGAAGGAATGTAGCCAGACAAAACATTGATGGTAATATTATGTTGGTGACAAATTTTATTCTCTTGTCCACATTTATCAAAGTAGCAATTTGGAGTGATTTATACCCAGTGCATTCAAAGCTCCTCTTCTCTCCTCTTCTCTCCTCTTCTCTCCTCTCCTCTCCTCTCCTCCCTCCCCTCCCCTCCTCTTCCCTTCCCTTCTCCCACACCTCTTTTAACAACACCATCAAAATAAATAAAATTAAAAGGGGGGGATTTGTAAATTAGGTGATTCTCCAAACACTAGAGTTCCTGTACCATTCATACATCGGAGGCATTTTTTAGATAATGGGAAATATTTCACATTTTCTAGACATGTAGGGATGGGAGGAAATTTATTTCTTTTCTTCCAAAATAATCTCGCAGCCTTCAGTTGGATTTACTTGCATGTATCCGTGTTTAGAATTACAACCTTAAGGGAAAATATTTCAGAGGTTTTTTGCAGAGAAATTGAGTGGAGAGGCAGGGTAGTTTCATTGTTAATACAGGCAAAAGTAGGGAAAGCAGCCTCAATCCCTAGTCAGCTATCCTGACTGAAACAATTGTATAGATTTGCTATGAGAAGAAGAACCCTACACGAGGTGCTTAATCTTCTGTTGAAACCTGCCTTGGCTTCTTCAAACACCTCCTTCCTTTATGATAAAGTTTGGGTTTTTCAATCTTGTTGTCCAGATCAGGGTTTCTCAACCCTGGAAGTTTGAAGGTGGATGGACTTCAACTCCCAGAATTCCCCAGCCAGCTATTGGGAGTTGAAGTCCACATATCTTCAAGTTGCCAAGGTTCAGAAACACTGGTCTGGATGCTGTAAAAATTTCTGTCCTTTCCAATCTGTAGGAACCCCACAAGAAGGAGTCCTTTGTGATGCCACCTTCCATGATTGAATTGAAGAGTGGGATGCTAGGGAGGCTGCAGATCCCTTGGGAAATGATCTGTGCTGTAGCTGGGCTTAAATCCAGACTGAAAAGGGTCTAGATAATTGGTTTTATCCAATGACCGTAGGAGCTGGAGTGCTGTTGGATTTCTATGTGATTTATGGTTTTAAGTGATCTTCTTCACTTCATACAGCAAAGACTCTTCATAGCAGAACCGCGCTTCAGTGTATATTGGGTACAAATACAATGACTCCAATATTTACTTTATTTTATTTTTTTATCTATCTATCTATCTATCTATCATCTATCTATCTATCTATCTATCTATCTATCTATCTATCTATCTATCTATCTATCTATCTATCTATCTATCTATCTATTTATTAGATTTGTATGTCACTCCTCTCCGCAGACTTATGCTTTTATTTCTTCTTTTCTCATTGAACTGCTTTCATATTTACACAAATAAGCATCTTGACAGTTTACGTATATTTCTCTATAGAAAGATGCAGATTCACCAACAGTCAGCATACGAATCCCCAAGAATTCTCTCTTCCAACTACCAAAACTGATTTGCATACCAATATGCAAATTAGCTCTCTCTTAACATTCCATTCCCTTTTTCCATGATATATGCTAACAAGCACCACCACTTTCAAGTTTAAGTTTCAAGTTTAATTGGATTTGTATGCCGCCCCTCTCTGAGGATTCCGGGCGGCTCACAGCATATACAAAAAGACAATAATAGATCAACCCAATTAATATACATAAAAAACAATCCCTAAAATTCTAATTTTAAAAAACTCCCATTAACATTCATTCATCATACTAATTTTTTTCTCTATAACCTGTTCTGTGTGGGTCACTCCAGAAGCCAATACCAACCCAAAAAGAGAAGCCAGACACACTGGTAAAAGGCAAAGGCAGTTTTATAAAATTCAAGAAAAACACAGGTAACAGAAAATGTCCTTACAAACAGAAAAATGCTATATCTTCAGATATATCCACGAAGGCAAAAGTCCATGAGCAATACAGAATTATTGCTGCCAAGCCGAGGCTGTAGATAGCAGACCTACACCTCCCACGGGTCTTCCAAAGCTGCTGGGCCACAAGCCAGGAACAGAGACGCCGAGAAACAAGACAGGATAACGCAACTCCAAACTGATAACACTCCACATGGCTTCAAGGGCTTGCCTGCCTTTTAAACCCTGCTAAGGAGGACCACACCCAAACCCAGCTGTTCCTAATTCAGTGCTGGTAATACTTCTTTTATTGCTCCTTTCTTTGATCTGACCATCGCATGTCAATGACGGCTTGTCACCTAATGACTCCAAGCTACTGGCTGGGGAGAGCTCCCCCCCCGGGGCTCTCATGCTGTTCTCCTTCATCCCATTCCTGATTTTCCTCTCCCCCGTCTGACTGTTCAGCCCCCTCCTCTTCGCTGTCATCCTCCTCCGGGCCTGGAGCCAGCAGAGACACAGCCGGTCCCTGAGCAGCCTCAGGCTGAACCACAACAATAACCTTACCCACAAAGGGTAGGTTGGAGACTGGTTGAAAGTTCTTCAACTCGGCTGGATCCAGGGAGGGCTTCTCACCACCACTACCTTTAGTGGTTGCCTGGAAAGACCCCTCACTCAAAGAAGCATTGACCAATGCCTGGAACCAGCCATGTGTCATGTCCCTGCTGACCGAGACCAACCAGGTGGGGCACAGGTCCAGAGAGCATGTGGAAGAACTCACAGCTCCCATAGCCTTGTCCAATTCATCAGGAGTCAGAGTCAAACTTATCCCACACAATAGGACTAAGACTACTACTACGATGATCTACTATTTCTCATCCAGTACGTTCATTTAAGGACCATTTAAATCTTCCTTATTCTTACAACTGCAGCACACTGTATCTTCAGTAGAGGACACCATACATATCTTCTTCCAGATGTTATGAAATCACAAAGTACAACATAGTATTATATCTTATAAGGCTAGAGCACATGTATTTATTTATTATTTACTTACTTACTTACTTACTTACTTACTTACTTACTTACTTACTTACTTACTTATTTATTGGATTTGTATGCCGCCCCTCTCCGCAGACTCGGGGCGGCTAACAACAGTAACAAAACAGTATATAACAATAATCCAACACTAAAAACAATTAAAAACCCACAACTATAAAAACCAATCATACATATGGACATACCATGCATAAAATTGTAAAGGCCTAGGGGGAAAGTGTATCTCAATTCCCCCATGCCTGGTGGCAGAGGTGGGTTTTAAGCAGCTTATGAAAGGCAAGGAGGGTGGGGGCAATTCTAATCTCTGGGGGGAGTTGGTTCCAGAGGGCCGGGGCCGCCACAGAGAAAGCTCCTCCCCTGGGCCCCACCACATTATTAGTTGCTTGTGCAACACTCCAAGATCTTTAATTGTTTCTAGGTAGGGCTGGGAAAGAGCCTTTTTTGTTATCCCGAAGAACTGCTGGCAGTCTGCTTAACTGGAACAAGTAACCAAAGAAAACATGTTCTTTGAAGATCACAATAGTCAGAACTTTGTGCAGAAATAACTGCAGTGGCACGGCTGTTTTGATCATCCCCTGTGTAAGTTCACAGGGATGCTGAAGCCCCCTGTGAATTTAAGACTGCAATGCTTTTATATTTGGGATTCAATTCCATGGGGATATAATAATTCTGCATATTCATCAGTGTGCTTGGCTAGATGAGATCTATCCACACATTAAATACCCTAATCGTCTTACATATTGGGATGTTTCTGGAGTTCTCCATCAAAACCTAGCTTTTCGAGTTCTGAACTAACTTCTAATGTTATAAGCCAGTGATGGCGAACCTATGGCACAAGTGTCATAGGTGGCACCCAGACCCATATCGACTGGCACGCAAGCCGTTGTCCTTGCTCAGGTCCAATGTTCATGTGTGTGCCAACCAGCTGAGTTTTGGCTCGCACAGAAGCTCTGGGAGGGCGTTTTTGGCTTCCAGACAGCCTCCTGGGGGATGGCGAGGGCGTTTTTACCCTCCTCAGTTCCAGGGAAGCCATTGGAGTCTGGAAAGGGCCAAACACAAGTCTACTGGGCCCACCAGAAGTTGGGAAACATGCCATTTCCAGCCTCCAGAGGGTTTCTGGGAGGTAGGGGAAGCTGTTTTCGTCTCCCCCAGGCATTGAGTTATGGGTGTGGGTACTCGCGCATGCCCAATAGCATGGACACACACACACTCTTTTGGCACCTGATGGAAAAAAGGTTCACCATCACTGTTATAAGCAGTAGTGGGTTGCTACTGGTACAGGCCACACCATAGCTCCAGTAGGGAAAATGGAGCTATGCGCGCAAGTCTACGTAGAAAATGGAGCTATGCGCAGAAGCAAAATCTCACTGAGACACGCATGCGCATGGGGGTCACAAAGCTCCATGGGAAGCACACCGGCAGCAGCAGTAAGTAGCAACCCCCATCTGGTTATAAGCTGTCATTGACTCCAAAGTTCCACTACATGTAACTCCTTGACTTATGACCACAATGAAGCCCAACATTTATGTTGCAGAGTGAGTCATTTCTTAAGTGAGTTTTATCCCATTTCGCAACTTTTCTTTTCACTCTGATTGATTGATTGATTGATTGGATTTGTATGCCGCCCCTCTCCGGAGACGGCAAACAGCAATAATAAAACAGCATATAATAATAATCCAATACTAAAAACAGTTAAAAACCCATTATTATAAAAACCAAACATACATACAGACATACCATGCGTATAATTGTAAAGGCCCGGAGGAGATGTCTCAATTCCCCCGTGCCTGATGGCTGAGGTGGGTTTTAAGGAGTTTATGAAAGGCATGGAGGGTGGGGGCAATTCTAATCTCTGGGGGGAGTTGGTTCCAGAGGGCTGGGGCCGCGACAGAGAAAGCTATTCCCCTGGGACCCACCAAGCGACATTGTTTAGTTGATGGGACTCGGAGAAGACCCACTCTGTGGGACCTAACTGGTTGCTGGGATTCGTGCAGCAGAAGGCGGTCCCTGAGATAATCTGGTCCGGTGCCATGAAGGGCTTGTAAAGTGAATTACTGCTGTTGGTAAATTAGAAACTGGGTTGTTAAGTGAATCTGGTTTTACCATTTATTTATTTAGCACTAGTAGTTGGATACCCATGCTTCACTCTAAAAGTATATGATCGGGCTTGATAAATTGAAATGGTTTGCCATAGTGGATTCACCAAAGCTTTAAAATGAATGAATAGTAGGTGTTGTGAGTGTTCCTTGTCAGCCTCTGGAAGTATCAGATTCTGAGGATGAGGAAACAGAGGTTTTAGCTCATCCTGGTTTACGAAGAATATCAGAAGGCAGTGGGGACAAGAGCGTAGGAGACAATGAGTTAGAAGTTAGCATGGAATGTGGTTCATCTCCAGATTACGGGGGGATAGCTGACAGCCTGTGGGTAAATCTTAGGTTCAGGAGATTCACAAAAAGAAGAGAAGAAATTCTTGGGAAAAAAATCTGAATCTGTAGGTTAAAATTGTATAAGATGTAATATCCGGAGAGAATTGGAAGGAGAAGATGCTTTTGGACAAACTGCGCAGTTGAAATATGGTGTGAATTGCTAGCTCCTGAAAAGTAAGCTTTTGATAAACCATGACAAATTGTCCTAATTTAGATTAGAAAGAACTCTGAACAAAGCCTTTAGTACTTAGAAACACCTCCATTTTTAGAGAGACGTATAGTCTTGCATCTTCTGCTTGTTAGCTTGGAATGTGACTTTGCATTGTAAGATTTACTGTGCATGATCTTGCAACGCTGCGTGTAACTATTGTCATCTATTCTGTGTAAAGAGAATAAAAGATTTATTTGTTTGAAAGATCAAAAACTTGAGAAGAGATTTGTGGATTTGCATCATCTGGACCAGAACAGAAGGCAGGGGTGACATTCATTTTTCCCCTCTGTCGTTTCTGTGGGCATGGCTTGGGAGGGGTCATATGACTGAGTCGGTGTGGCCAACTGGACATAATTCATGGCAAGGTGGGGTGGCAACACCCCACCAAGCCGTGCCCATCAAGTCACACCCACAGAACCAACCGAAATGTTTGGTTAAGTCATCTAGCGTTCAACCTGGTTGCTTCTCATCTCCTTCTCATGTTTGTTCTGTTTTGTTTTCTTCTGTTTTTTTTAAAAAAATGTGATTCTGTTTTATTTGATGACACTCTCAGCAAAAAAAAAGATATATACACTTCTCTTTTAGCTCATTTATACATTGATAAAACATTTGCTCAAATAATTTTGCTGTATACAAGCGTTAGGCAGTATTGGGTTTTTGGGGCATTGTGCTTTGCAAATACCCAGAACGGAGGTAGGTTCCTCTCAGTTTGAACTGGTTTTATAGAACCAGTAGTAACTTGGCAGCCTGGGTCATTGGAACTGGTAGCGGCCCAAGACTGCCCTGCCCCGACCAGCTCTCTAGGTGGCGCCATAGGCACGGCCATCTTGTTTTGTATTTTTTCTTGCTTCTGCACAGAAGCCGTGTTTTTAGCACTATGTGTGTAGCATATACACCCCCATGGCACCTTACTGAGCAAACTGGCACAACCCCCGCTCCAGAACCCACCCCTGACTCAGAAACACTTTGAAAAAATCTACATGTCATTCTATGAAGAATCAAAAATTTTAGCTATGTGTGTTCCACATTTGGGGGGGGGGGCGTTTGCCCAGGTTCGCCTGGTGCACCAGTTGCGACCCTATTTGGACTGGGAGTCACTGCTCACAGTCACTCACACCCTCATCACCTCGAGGCTCGACTACTGTAACGCTCTCTACATGGGGCTACCTTTGAAAAGTGTTCGGAAACTTCAGAAGATATTTCAATTCCCCCATGCCTGATGGCAGAGGTGGGTTTTTAGAGGTTTACGAAAGGCAAGAAGGGTGGGGGGAGTTGGTTCCAGAGGGCCGGGGCCACCACAGAGAAGGCTTTTCCCCTGGGTCCCGCCAAATGACATTGTTTAGTCAACGGGACCCGGAGAAGGCCAACTCTGTGGGACCTAACCGGTCGCTGGGATTCGTGTGGCAGAAGGCGGTCCCAGAGATATTCTGGTCCGATGCCATGAAGGGCTTTATAGGTCATAACCAACATTTTGAATTGTGACCGGAAACTGATCGGCAACCAATGCAGACTGCGGAGTGTTGGTGAAACATGGACATACTTGGGAAAGCCCATGATTGCTCTTGCAGCTGCATTCTGCACGATCTGAAGTTATTATGTGCTGTTTTATTGGTGTTGTTAGCTGCCCCGAGTCTGCGGAGAAGGGCGGCATACAAATCCAATAAACAAACAAACAAACAAACAAACAAACAAATAAATAAATAAATAAATTTGTGTCATATGGAAAGGGGAAAAAATGTGTGCATGGTCCAATTAATTTTAGAACTTGTTCTGTTTAACCTGGGACTCAGGAATTGCAAACTTTGATAGCAAAGAGCGGATTCCCGAAACCCAAAAAAGAAGGAAGGAAAGTTGCTTAGCTGTTGTAGAAGTCTCTAGGTGGTTTTGATTTGATGAATAATGACCTCTAACAGGCCAAACGTGTTCATTCCTTAACCCGCTTTGACAAATAAAGCACTGAGTCCTTAGTCTAATTTCTCATCCGACAAGCTCTTCCTAATGATAATTCTACTCCCTTGCTGGCTTTGTCCATTTGCCTTGATGTCTCGTTCTTCTAGCAGCTCCTTAATTATTGAAGATGCAAACATCTGGATGAAATAAGCCAAGGAAATATCTAGCAAGCACTGCATGTAATCCAAAGCTTTCCTTTAACCCCCCACCCTTCACCTAAGATTTATGACTGGGGCTGTGGGAGGGTGGAAACTGATTTAGGAATAGATGCCAAATTTACATGATCCAGCAAAAGTCCAAGGCTCTTAGCAATACAATTTTGAGAAGCATTAAAACGTTGCCATGAAAAAAATGGTTAGCAGCAAATATAGCACATTCAGGTAAGATGAACCACATGGGGACTAAAAGCCACTGTTGCCCCATTCTGGATGTACAGAGGTACCTCTACTTACAAACTTAATTTGTTCCGTGACCAGGTTCTTAAGTAGAAAAGTTTGTAAGAAGAAGCAATTTTTTTCCATTGGAATCAATGTAAAAGCAAATAATGCATGCGATTGGGGAAACCACAGGGAGGGTGGAGGCCCTGTTTCCTCCCAGGAGATTCCTAGACAGGCCCCACGGAGGCTTCTCCCCACCTTTTCCAGCCCTGTTTCCTCCCAGGAGATTCCCAGAGAGGCCTCACAGAGGCTTCTCCCTGCCTTTTCCAATTACAGTTTCGGAGATTCGGGTTTGTAAATGGGAAATGGTTCTCGAGAAGAGGCAAAAAAATCTTGAACACCCTGTTCTCATCTGGAAAAGTTTGTAAGTAGAGGCGTTCTTAGGTAGGGGTACCACTGAATAAGCATTCTCAACAAAGAATCACACAAGTACAATTTATCATGTTCCAAAATGTAAAATGGAGGTGAACCAAAGCCTAGACATGAGGGTGGAGTTGGGTCAGGCACAAAGAATCAAGATGTATTGATTCAAGCCCACATCCAAGAATCTGATGAACTAGTTCAATACTAAAGTGGCGGCAGACAAGGGGGAATGGAATTTAGGTCCCACAGAGTGGGCCTTCTCCGCGTCCCGTCGACTAAACAATGTCGTTTGGCGGGACCCAGGGGAAGAGCCTTCTCTGTGGCGGCCCTGGCCTTCTGGAACCAACTCCCCCCCAGAGATTAGAATAGCCCCCACCCTTCTTGCCTTTCGTAAGCTCCTTAAAACCCACCTCTGTCGTCAGGCATGGGGGAACTGAGATATTCTTTCCCCCTAGGCTGCTACAATTTATGTATGGTATGTTTGTATGTATGATTGGTTTTTAAAATAAGGGTTTTTAGCTGTTTTAGTATTGGATTGTCACATGTTGCTTTTACCACTGTAGTTAGCCACCCCGAGTCTACGGAGAGGGGCGGCATACAAATCCAATAAATAGATAGATAGATAGATAGATAGATAGATAGATAGATAGATAGATAGATAGATAGATAGATAGATGATAGATAGATAGATAGATAGATAGATGATAGATAGATAGATAGATAGATGATAGAGAAAGAAAGAAAGAAAGAAAGAAAGAAAGAAAGAAAGACAACCGCATCATTTTTTAAAAGGGGATTCCTGCATCCCACCTGTTTAAAATGTCAAGGAAGAGTCCCCCCAAACCCAGACCCAGAACAGAGTCCTTAGAAATATGTGAAATATCTTGTGAGAATCAGCTGAGTTCTGTGCATTATATAATGAGCATTTCCCACAGAGGACTCTTGTCATAGCTATGTATGATTTACTGTACTGCTTTTTTCTTCATTTTCATCAGGCATTGTGACAAAAGGGTGGGAATTAATTCTAGCATGTCCACATATCATCTGTAATTGGATGATTCAATTGCTCTTGACAGAGACACACTGCAGGACGGTGAACCTTTGATGAGATTTTCATGCGTAAGGAGCTGCCTTATTCCAGCTCAGCACTTTAGTTCATCGAGCTTCACTTTGTTTACCCTGGCTGGTAGCATCTCCACAGGCTTGCTGAGAATGCTGGAGAATGAAGGACGACCTTTCAGGATGTTTGCCTGGTCTGATTCATATCGTTCAGTGACTCAAAGTGTTTCATCCTTCCCAAACTGATTCATGGATTATTTCCCCCCTGTTTTCCTCTTTTATTAGCCTCGTCATACAAACTTTTCGAGATACAAACCCGGGGTTTAAGATTTTTTTGCCTCTTCTTACAAACTATTTTCACCTTACAAACCCACTGCCGCCACTGGGATGCCCCACCTCCGGACTTCCATTGCCAGCGAAGTGCCCGTTTTTGCACTACTGGGATTCCCCTGAGGCTCCCCTTCATGGGAAACCCCACCTCGGGACTTCCGTGTTTTTGTGATGCTGCAGGGGAACCCCAGCAGCGCAAAAATTGGTGCTTTGCTGGCAACAGAAGTCCGGAGGTGGGGTTTCCAAGCGAGGGGAGCCGCAGTGAAATCGCAGCATCGCAAAAACACAGAGGTCCGGAGGTGGGGTTTTCGAGGACTTTGGTGTTTTTGCGATGCTGCGATTTCACTGATACTCCCTTCGCTGGGAAAACCCACCTCTGGACTTCCGTTGCCAGCGAAGTGCTCATTTTTGCCATGCTGGGACTCCCCTGCTGGGATTCTCCTGCAGCATCACGAAAACACAGAAGTCCAGAGAGGTGGGGTTTCCCATGGAGAGGAGCCTCAGGGGAATCCCAGCAGCACAAAAACGGGCGCTTTGGCTGGCAAAAGGGGTGAATTTTGGGCTTGCACGCATTAATCGCTTTTCCATTGATTCCTATGGGAAACATTCATCTTACAAACTTTTCACCTTAAGAACCTTGTCCCGGAACCAATTAAGTTTGTAAGACAATGTATCACTGTATTCCTAAAAAGAGAGGAAAAATAAATAGATGAACAGAATATAGTGGTACCTCTACTTAAGAGCTTTTCTAGATAAGAACCGAGTGTTCAAGATTTTGTTTTGCCTCTTCTTAAGAACTATTTTCTACTTAAGAATCCGAGCCTAGAAAAATTTCCCAGGAAACTTGAGAGCGACACGAAGGCCCAGCCAGTATCCTGACATTCTCCCTTTAATCCAGGCCATCTTGGGCTTTTCTGGGCTGCCAGAGGAGCCATTCGGTGGTGCTTAAGGAGGCTTTGGCAGTCCAGAGTGAATGAAGCATTTTCCTTTCTCTGAGCGCTTGGAGAGGGAATAAAACACTTTGCTGTGGTGACTCCCTTGTGCTGCCTCCAACACAGCCGGCGCGAGGTTGCTTCCCGGAGCATCTGAGAAGAGGGGAGCCTTTCAGCATGGGCACAGTGTATGACAGGCAGCCTTGCGCCGGGTGTATGGGAAGTGCGTGCTCCTCCTCGCCACCTCAGAGTCCCTCTTTTTTTTTAAGCCTTAAAGTTTTGGATTTTTTTATATTCACCTCGCCTTCTTCCTTTGGCAGCGACTGTCCTCCTCCTCTTCTTCATCCTCCTCCTCCTCCCACCCAAATTCTGAGCTTTTATTTCTTTCCTAATGGGTTTGCACTCATTATTTACCTTTACATTGATTCCTATGGGAAAAATTGCTTCTACTTACAAACTTTTCTACTTAAGAACCGGGTCAGAGAATAAATTAAGTTCGTAAGTAGAGGTACCACTGTACTTGGTAGATCAGTGATGGTGAACCTATGGCATGGGTGCCACAGGTGGCATGCGGAGCCATTTCTGCTGACATGCGAGCCGGTACCCTAGCTCAGCTCCAATGTGCATGTATGTGCCAGTCAGCTGATTTTTGGCTCACCTGAAGGCTCTGGGAGGGCATTTTTGGCTTCCAGAGAGTTTCCATGGGAGTGGGGGAAGGCATTTTTCCCCCCTGGAGCCTGGGGAGGGCGAAAAACGGACCTACAGGGCCCACCAGAGTTTGGGAAATGGGCTGTTTCAGGCCTCCAGAAGGCCTCGTGGGAGGCCATTTTTGCTGTCCCCAGGCATTGAATTATAGGTGTGGGCACTCACACATGTCCGATAGCACATGCACATGTGCTTTCGGCAACCGAGGAAAAAAAGGTTGGCCATCACTGTGGTAGATGCTACTCGGTAGATAAGCAGAATTCCTTATTCTACTGGACTTGAAATGTTGGGCTTAGATAACTTAGAGCTAGGTCACATTCATTATGATCTAAATGTAGTTTGTAAAATCATCTACCACAGTGCCCTACCTGTCAATGAATACTTCAGCTTCAACCGCAACAATACATGAGCACACAATAGATTCAAACTCAATGTAAACTGCCCTAAACTCGATTGCAGAAAATACGACTTCAGCAACGGAGTGATCAATGCCTGGAATGCACTACCTGACTCTGTGGTTTCTTCTCCAAACCCCAAAAACTTTACGTTAGATTGTCTACAGTTGACCTCAGCCCATTCCTAAGAGGTCTGTAAGGGGCGTATATAAGCGTACCATTGTGCCTACCATCCTTGTCTTGCTGTTCTGTTGTCCGAATGTACCTGTACTTTGCTTATGTTTATGTTTATACCAACACTTGCTTTCTGTACATGTTTTTGACGAAATAAATAAATCTATCTATCTGTTTCTGTCTCTACATCTCTCATCTCCCAATCTCTCCCCCTCCCTTTCTATTTACTGTCACCTATCATCTGTCTTTCTACCTCTATCACTCTATTATCTCTCTATCTTTCTATGTCATCTATCTATCATCTATCTTATCTCCATCCATCCATCCTCTCTCTCTCCCTCTCCCTCTCTCTCTTTCTCTCTCTTTCTCTCTCATCTCTCACATCTTTTCATGGTTTTTAAAATAATGGGATTTTAACTGTTGTTTTAATATTAGATTTGTTTCCATTGTAACATTGTTTTATTGTTGTTGTGAGCCGCCCCGAGTCTTCGGAGAGGGGCGGCATACAAATGTAATAAATTATTATTATTATGTCAGTACAACACAGCAAACGAGATCACTATGCTGGATTTCGTATTTCATCACCAGCCGGGCACTTCCCAAGCACCTAGGACTGCATGATGTAGCGGCGAATTATGTTTGCCGATCCCAGTAAAGTGGCCTTTTGCAATTGACAGATGATGATTTTGTCAATTCCAATGGTTTTCAAATGTCCGCTGAGATCCTTTGGTACTGCGCCCAGCGTGCCAAGTACCACTGGGACCACTTTCACGGGCTTATTCCAGAGTCGTTGCAGCTCGATTTTTAGATCTTCGTATTTTACTAATTTCTCTAGCTGCTTCTCCTCAATTCTACTGTCGCCTGGGATTGCGATGTCGATGATCCATACTTTCTTTTTCTCCACGATCACAATGTCTGGTGTGTTATGCTTCAGAATTCGGTCAGTCTGAAGTCGGAAGTCCCACAGTAGTTTTGCTTGCTCATTTTCGACCACTTTTTCGGGCTTGTGATCCCACCAGTTCTTTGCCACTGGTAAATGGTAGTTCCGGCACAAGTTCCAGTGGATCATCTGTGCCACAGCATCATGTCTATGCTTGTAGTCAGTCTGTGCGATCTTTTTGCAGCAGCTGAGTATGTGATCGATTGTTTCATCTGTTTCTTTACAGAGTCTGCACTTTGGATCGTCTGTTGATTTTTCAATTCTGGCTTTGACAGCATTTGTTCTAATGGCCTGTTCTTGTGCCGCCAGTATTAGTCCTTCTGTCTCCTTCTTGAGTGTTCCACTTGTAAGCCATGACCACGTGTTTTCTTTATCCACTTTGCCTTCAATCTTCTCCAAGAACTGGCCATGCAATGCTTTGTTCCGCCAACTGTCCATACGGCATTGATTATTATTATTATTATTATTATTATTATTATTATTATTATTATTATTATTATTATTATTATTATCTTCTCTATCTTCTCTATCATTATGCACTCTCTCTTCCTCCCTCCCCACCTCTGGATAAAGTGGAATCAAATGTCATTTTACAGGAAAGAATGAACATTTGACGATTTAAAAAAAACAAACAAACTCTGATGCCGGTAATATAATCTGGAACCTGATCGGCCTACTGGCTCGCATTGCAATGCAAACTGATTAAATTCACACTAGCTGAATGTATCCAAGCCAGAAATCAGTGCAATTCTCTGAAGAATAACGAAAAGGCATACAAAACAGAGTGCTGAAAATGTGTGTATTCATGAAATATATTAAAAACATATTTTAAAAGCACCAGGCAAAAAAAAAAACATAGTAAACGCATACACATTTTCAATATTGACTTCGAAAAATAACATCTTCAGAAAGATGAAACAGAAAATGGAAAATTAGAAAAGAAAGAAAAAACAATTGCCCTTTATCCCTTCCAATTTAAAAGGTTGTGATGGTTAAACGGTCAGAAATGCCCTATTTCCCCGAAAATAAGACGTACCCCGAAAGTAAGGCATGTCAGAGGTTTTGCAGAATTTGCTAATATAAGGCACCCCCCGAAAATAAGGCGTAGTCAAGTTTACATACGGTACGGTGGAAAAACATACGGTACCATTCAAAGCTGTTCATAGCGGTACCGTAATAATGTGGCATCCCCTGCTGGCCCCTTCCATTGCTTTGTACAGTCCAGTACAGGAGACACAGTCTGCTGCTGTCTCACCGCCATTACAGTCTCCACTACAGTGCGTAGACTGCAGTTCCTCTGGTGGCCGGAAGCTGCAATAGCGGGAGTATACTGTTGTACCATATAAGTGCCGTCGTTAGTGTGTGTGGGTGCCATACTGACAGGCACCGTACCATAATCAGTGTACCGCAGGTTACTCTTTCTTTGGGGGTGTCAGCTTTTCTGCCTGTGAATTTGTCTTATTCGAGAAATATAAGGCACCCCCTGAAAATAAGACGTACCACAACTTTTGGAGCAAAAATTAATATAAGGCAGTGTCTTATTTTCGGGTAAACACGGTAGCTGATCTTAAACCACGAATATTATTGTTTTGGTGAGGTCTATGTATGAACCTCTCCAATTTCAAAAAATTAAAATATGTACTGATTATCAAATTCTTGGAAAGGCAGGTTTTAAAGACACGCCAAAGATCAGCGGATCCACTGTTGTTGCTTGTAAACACTTCCTTTTAAGTGAGCATCAAAAAACAGCAACGGGCTGTATTTTATGTTCTATGTTGCACTTTTTAAAAAAGTGACTTCATCAGCCACATGTTTCTTTGAGCGTAAGCCTCTCCAAGCATTAAAGTGATCCCCTTCATTCTAATTATTACTGAATACATCCAATACTAATGACGCTTAATTGTTCCACTATAACACTGTCTGTTATTTTTGGCAGCCAGAATGAAAACAGTTTCAAATGCCATCAAAAGAACTTGCGGAAACATAGCATGTCCAGGGCAAATGCAGAATAATATGCGAGGGTGTGTTAATATTACATCATTTCTTAATGCCATGGTTTTGTGATCATTTCCAACCCAAATTTGGGTTGCCAAGTGGCTAAGTGAAACCCAATGAATTGAATATTGTCAGAAGGAACTTGTTGGCAACCGAAGACGTTTTTATCTCTTCTCCTGAAAACAATTTGATCTAAACTGCATTATCTCTACATTGATCTTGCCTTACTGCAATTTTTCTCCACAATTTGTATACGGCACCAAACAAAACTTTTTCACGTATGGATTAAAAAAAAATTTTTTTTTTGGTAACACTTACTTAGCAGTTTATGGGGGGAAAAGTGAATGATCTCATCAAGATTCTTACAAATTAAAAAAAATCTGTGCTTATTAATTATGCAGGATTAGTCTAATTATAATTCAGCAAATTAATTAGCGACAGAAGGTGTTCTGAAACATTGGAGTACATTTGCATGTTAAATGGAGAGGCTAGTCTGTAATATATGTAAATTTATGCATGGCTTCATAGTTTTAATTTAAAAATTTGCAGCTGCATATGGTATGGGAGCAGGTGAAAAGTCAGTTTTAGTTTAACGATGCTAACAAACATTGGACGGTGTCCTGTCTTCAAGAATGAGAAGGCGCCCATCAAGCCTTGTTCTATAAATCTGTCCTCAGAGTCTACTGTTACATCAATGTTCAAACTCAAGGTCAATATGGTGTCAAAGTAGGTATAAAAACACCAAACTCAACAACTCTTTTGGAGATGAAGGGGAAATATAGGCGCACCAAAGAATCTTGATTATAGGTTGACTCCCTTAGCAAATTTATGCATATTTCTTTTGGTATGATGGCAGTTTAGGGACTAGAACAGCTCCTGGCTTGTGCTGAAGCACAAGCTTTACTCTGAGTGTTATATGCTCTGGCAGGTGTAAAATAGGTTGCTAACCTTGATTCTGTCTTTGGAATGTTCATGCCACAGCTCTGGCATTCCCCCCCTCTCTCCCTCTCTTGGAGTTACAGGAAAGTTATTAACAACTTTGAGTACAGTAAATAGGTTGGCCTCCCCAGCTGGCCACAAGAGTAATACCATTGGACCAGTCAGTGTGGGTCTGTGTGTGAAGTGGTGGGGGTGGGACTATTATTATTATTATTATTATTTTATTATTATTATTATTATTATTATTATTATTATTATTATTATTATTATTATTTATTAGATTTGTATGCCGCCCCTCTCCGTAGACTCGGGGCGGCTCACAGCAATGATAAAAACAATATATAGTGACAAATCTAATAGTTAAACTCTAAAATAACAATAATACATTTTAAAAAGTCTAAAAAAACAAGGAACCTCAATATATTAAAAACATACATACAATCATATCATACAGAGAAAACTACATAGGCAGGGGGAGGTGTTTCAGTTCCCCCATGCTTGACGACAGTGGTGGGTTTTAAGGAGTTTACGAAAGGCAAGGAGGGTGGGGGCAGTTCTAATCTCTGGAGGGAGCTGATTCCAGAGGGTTGGAGCTGCCACAGAGAAGGCTCTTCCTCTGGGTCCCGCCAACCGACATTGTTTAGTTGACAGGACCCAGAGGAGACCAACTCTGTGGGACATAACCGGTCGCTGGGATTCATGCGGCAGAAGGCGGTCTTGTAGATACCCTGGTCCGATGCCATGAAGGGCTTTATAGGTGATGACCAACACTTTGAATTGTGACCGGAAACTGATCGGCAACCAATGCAGACTGTGGAGTGTTGGAGTAACATGGGGATATTTAGGAAAGCCCATGATTGCTCTCGCAGCTGCATTCTGCACGATCTGAAGTTTCCGAACACTCTTCAAAGGATGCAATTAGTAATCAGTGCTCAATTTTCCTGAGAGGTTTGGGCAAGAAAGGGGATTCCCTTGAAAGATATTCCCTTGAAAAGGTTGCACTCCAAGGTGGATGGGCACAATCAACTTTGGCTAGGAGGAAGGGAAGTTTGCAAAAGGGGCTACTAATTTCTGCAACAATGGCCCGACTTGTAATAGTCCTTGACTTGTAATCCTAACTGAGCCCCCCCCAAAAGTAAAACATTTGTGAATAACATAGAATAGAGTTAGAACAGAATAGAAGAGATTCTGAAACTTTGAATATTCTCCTTCTATAACTTTACTATTCATGTATTTTGGTGAACACCACAAAGACCTTCTGAGAACTGGTGTGTGTCCTCTGAAACTGAGGGATATGTCTCCTCTCTTGGTTTCTAAGTAACTAAGATTTTTAGCTGAGTTTTGTAGTGCTCCCTTTCCAAAACCCCTTTGGAGGATGTGGATATGTGGCAACATTTTGCAACGTTTTAATGAAGCTGTATCTTTCAAGAGTTGTATCATTTCTGGAAAAGATGTGGCTGCCTTAAGAGGTTGCGAATAGGTGCTATTTTCATACTCCTATGCATTATGAAACATCTTTTGGAGATTGAACCTGAATAATTATAATAATTAACCTCCAAAAACCCTATTATTTTGAAGACAGAATTTGCCAAACAGCTCCATACTGGAGCTACACAGAATTTGTGGCTTAGCTTGATCTTACATATCCAAAGCTCCGTTGCTTTATTCTTTCTTTAATTATATAATATGCTGTATCTCTTACCCTGAGCTAAGGCATAATACAGTTTGTTTGGATTTCTTTAATATGTTATGTGAATCCAACTACTGTGGTTTGCAATTGCAAATAATGGCTCAGGATGAGTTGAGGTCAGCCAGTTATGGTTTACTGCAGATATCTTCAAACTTGGCAACTTTTAAGACTTGTTGACTTCAATTTTTTTTAAAATTTATTTTATTTATTGGATTTGTATGCTGCCCCTCTCCGGAGACTCGGGGCGACTAACAGCAATAATAAAACAACGTACAATAGTAATCCAATACTAAAAACGATTAAAACCCATTGATATAAAGAAACCAAACATACATACATACATACATACATACATACATACCATGCATAAAATTGTAAAGGCCTAGGGGGAAAGAGTATCTCAATTCCCCCATGCCTGGCGGCAGAGGTGGGTTTTAAGTAGCTTACGAAAGGCAAGGAGGGTGGGGGCAATTCTAATTTCTGGGGGGAGTTGGTTCCAGAGGACCGGGGCCGCCACAGAGAAGGCTCTTCCCCTGGGTCCCGCCAAGCGGCATTCTTTAGTTGACGGGACCCGGAGAAGACCCACTCTGTGGGACCTAACTGGTCGCTGGGATTCGTGCAGCAGAAGGCGGTCGCTGAGATAATCAAGTCAACCTATAATCAATTCCTAGAATTCAACAGCCAGCTATGCTGGCTGGAGAATTCTGGGAGTTGCTTCATTCCCCCAAGTTTGGGGACCCCTGGTTTAAAACAAGTCTTAAAGTTGCCAAATTTGGGGACCCCTGGTTCACAGATAAAGATAAAGGGACCTGAATGTAGTATGATATGGGAACCAGAGCATGCCTTGAAATTCTGGAACGAAATTATCCTCCACCAAAACCTTCCATGTTTGCATATTCCCGTCTATTTGCTTGCAAGTTGGTGAAAAGTTTTCTGTGTGTGTGTGTACATGTTTATAACGGGGATGTCCAGGGAGAGCAAAAGAAAGCAGCCCTCTCCACGAAATGCAAACTGCTCATATTTGCAAAGCGCTCTCTGAAGACTTTTGGGGAGAACATTTGCAATTATAAGCATGCTGTTAAGACTAGTGTTTCATTTTCAAGGCAAGCCCATGGAGTTCAATTATTATTTTTATTAATGGTGTCAGGTTTTCATTGGAGTGCAAAAACAAGGCAGTTTTCCTTGGAGAGGTTTTTCCTTCCAGCAAGTGTTAGAGTGGCAAATGACCATCTTTGCAACAAACAAGAGCCTGCATCTAATGAGAGATGATTAGTACAATCTCTCGACTAGAAAACAAGAGATGAAAACTGGAAAGGGGAGGTGTGTATGTGTGTGTGTGTAAAACTCCAAACAATTATCTTGTTACTGGAGATACTTTCTTGAGTACAATGTTCTGTATTTTCTACAGTGTATTAAAGTGGGGTGGAGTCCTTTGTTGGCTAGTCTTGTGTGTTCTGGAAGTATTTTGTGCATTCTGCAACACTAAGCTATTAGCATGTTGTGTGAAACCATGGTTAAAACCTCAAAGGCCTTTGTCTGTAATGCAATTTCCTTTTGTTAACTTTGATTTATGTTTGGCACGTTGATGATAACAATCGATTAAAAATACTTTCCTGAAATAGGATCTGTAGAGACATAAATAGGGAGAGAGGGGGGGGGATGTGGCAGAATACAGTATTATTTTGTGTGTGTGTGTTCAGATGGATGCTTTGTCTATTGCTAATGGCTTTTATATGTACACTACTCAAAAAAAATAAAGGGAACACTTAAAAAACACAATATAACTCCAAGTAAATCAAACTTCTATGAAGTCAAACTTTCCACTTAGGAAGCAACAATCAATTTCACCTGCTGTTGTTGTGCACATTCAACTTTGTACAGAACAAAGTATTCAATGAGAACATTTCATTCATTCAGATCTAAGATGTGTTATTTGAGTGTTCCCTTTATTTTTTTGAGCAGTATATATGTTTGTATGGGTGTATTTGTGTCAGAAAAGGGCATGAAATCTAATGCTGGCTAATGTCAAGCCAGTGCAGACGTTGGTGATTAATTAATGGCTTTCCACACTATCTATGGAAGATTTGATGTTGAACTTGGGAGGGGTGATATTCAGAAGGAAACAGATGCAGCCACAAAGCATTCTTTTGAGTGGTTCAAGGTCATCCTATGCCCACCCACCTGGGTGGAAGAGGAGGATGGACCTGAGTGGTCAATGTGAAAAGTTTGTGGGTGGGGGACAGGGGATGTGAACTTTCAATGGAGTGGGAAACTCAGTTTCGGGTTTCCCAGTGTGGGTGCTGAGATAGCTCCGAAAATAAATTGGAACTTTGAGAAGTACTTTTACTTGGAGACTGATTTAGTTTGGATTTTACCTGGGACCTTGACAGTTAACTCTTCAAAGTTGATACAACTGTGCACTGTTTTAAATTAGAAAATGTCCACCAGATTTGAGTAGCATCCATTTGAACTGGTCTCATTGACGATCAACAAGGGCACTGATCAGCAACTACGGGTAGATCTCAACTTCTGAGGATAATTGAGCCCAAAATTTCTGTTGCTAAGTCAGACATTTGTTAAGTGAGTTTTGCCCCATTTTACAACCTTTCTGGTCATGGTTGTTAAGTCAATCAATATCAACTTTATTTGATTAGTCAATCGACCATATCAAAGCGAGGAAAAGGACCATATCGGTCGTCATAAAGCTATGACTGGTTAAAATACAATAAAATTGGCTAAAATAGAGGGGATTTGAATAAATAATAAGTTAAAATGCAGTATAATATGCTAAAATTGAGTAGTAAAACATGGGAATATAACTCATGCAAAGGATTATATTAAACAAATCTAAGATACTGATGTAAAATATTCTTAAGTGAGTTCATCTCCTTTGCATGCCACCCCAATATGTTCTATAAAACGTATTCTCATCTGAACAGCCCTGACTACAAACTTAGCAGTTCTAGAAACTACATATATATTTGTACCCTGAAGAAAATATGATAATTGTTTATTACGGTTGTTAAGTGAATCACTGCAGTTATTAAGTTAGTAACATGGTCATTAAGTGAATCGGGCTTCCTCATTGACACTGCTTGTCAGAAAGTCTCAAAAGGGGGTCACATGACTCCAGGACATTGCAAACATCATTAATATCAGTTAGTTGCCAAGCGTGTGAATTTGGATCATGCGACCATGGAGATGCTGCAATAGATGTAAGTGTGAACAAAAAATGGCCCAAAGTCACTTTTTTCAGTGCCATTGTTACTTTGAATGGTCACTAAATGAACTGTTGTAAGTCGAGGACTACCTGTGGCATTCAAGGCTCTCATTGGCCATACACACACACATTCCAGGGCACTATTTGATGGTTTAAGTTGACAGACAGGATGTGGAACTCCTGTAACTTCAGATGACTTACAACAAACCAAGGTTGTCATCTTGACCAACTCTCCAGAGTGCTTGTTCTAAAATGTGGAGTGTTGTTGGCACCCTTGATTTTCCTCTCTGTGTTACCTTTTTTTGCTTGGGTGTCACACCCATAATGCAAGGTCCTTCCTCTTCCGCATGTGTGCACAACCCTCCCTGCACTCCCCCCACTCACTCATGCACTCAGGCTTCACTGAAGTCTTCAAACTCCCAGTAGGCCTGATGGACTGTTGTTTGCCCTCCCTAGGCTTCAGGAAAGCCTCTGGAGCCTAGAGAGGGTGAAAAATAGCCCAACGAAGCCTGGGGAGGGCAAAAAAATGACCCAAAGTGCCTACCAGAAGTTAATTTCTGAAATTCCATTAGGCTTGTTGAGCCCGGTTTTTGCCATCCACACGCTCCAGAGCCTTTCCTGAAGCCTGGGGAGAGCAAAAAACAGCCCAACAAAACCTGGGGAGGGCGAGAAAAATAAATAACTCAAACCCTTGACCTGAGTGACGTCAAGTTGGCCATCTTTAAGCCAATCACATGACCATTAAGCCAGCCCCTAGTCACATGATCATCAAGCCACTCCCACCTGGCCACATGGTTGACAAACCACACCCACAAAATAAGCCACACCCACAGTGTGGCAGTAAAAATTGTTGCAGCTCTTCACTGAACCAGAAGTCCATGCAATGCTTCCTCAGAGTGAGCTGTTATGGACTTCTTGTTCACATAACCTAATGCCACGGACAATCTCTTTTTGTCTATTGAATTCCAGAGAAGATAGTTTACGGCAACTGAAAAATAGCTTTTGCAACTTTACAAACTGGGTCCCTGATCATAACATCATAATAGTGTTTCAGCTGTTGGAACAGAAAGAATTAGTTCAAAGAATAGATTCCCATTCCATTTACTGTTTGCTTGAAGAGAGAGCAAATTTAGTCATCTAGTTTGAAGAAAGGAATTTTATTTTGAAATAGTGATGCAAGGAGTTATTCTTAAACAGGCCCATTTATTCCTTTGGCTCAGGAAAGACCATAAATTTTGTGTATCTGACACTTTGTAAAGGTAAATAAATTAGGTTTTCTTTAGATTCTCCTTAAGGGCCAGCATTATGTTTTCTTTTATATTGCTTCTAGAGTAATTAATAAGTCTATAAGGAAATGGTAGAATTTTTAATGCCCAATCTTTCATATTCCCCATGATTTTGTAATAAATATTTCAAAGTCAAAGTATTACATAGTTAGTTTTGTAACGCCAGTAACAAACCAGGATCAATTTATACCCTCAAATCTTGCTTTGCTTTAGTATTTATTTCACATATAGCATTTTTCACCTAGAAGATGAAAAGATTGACAGCTTACAAAACTTAAAAAAAACCCCAATAAAACATGTCAAACTCTGGTTTAAGCATATCATAGCTTGGATATCATGGGGAATATTGTCAATTATAAATCAGAACCTGAGGCTTCTAAGCTTCTAGCATACACAAGAAAAGGAAAGAAGATTGAAATAATAATATGCAAAACAATTCTCCACTCTCTCTCCCCCCCCCACCTGTTCTCATTCACTTTGCTGAAAGAAAATTAGCTTTTGAAATTTCTTTCAAAGGAGAAGAGAATGTTTATAACATTCTCAGGAGGGGACGGTAGCAGTTTTATAACCATCAAGTGACAAAATGGCCGAGAGGTATTTGGGAATGTCCTGTCTTTCATTGTATTGTGTTTCTACTTGTCTATCAACTTTCAGGAGAACGAAGCTGGTGCTTTTTTCTTTCTTTTTTTACATTTTCCAGTTGGGAATTATGAGTAATATAATTATCAGAACGAGCACCCTTGTTCATCTCCAATGATAAAATCTACTCAAAAATACCAGCTGGAGAATTTTGAAAGAAATTATTGGGTATCCAGAGAAGAAAAGAGATTAAAACAAAAACCAGTTTCACAGGGGAAGAAAACTTTTGGGAAATTACTCAGAGAAATCAGCAAAACATCAAACAGAAAATGTTGCAAGGCCACATTGTATGCATAGTAGGAAATTACGTTGTTTTGTAACATCTGAACACAGCCAACAAGACATGAGGTTATACGTGGCTCTCCTATGCCGGAAGCTGGACTTTTATACTAAATGTTTATTTTATTTTATTTTATTGGATTTGTATGCCGCCCCTCTACGTAAACTTGGGGCGGCTAACAACAGTAGTAAAACAACATATGACAATCCAATATTAAAACAGTTAAAAACCCTTATTGTAAAATCAAACATACAGACAGACAGACATACCATGCATAAAATTGTAAGGGCCTAGGGCGAAAGAGTATCTCAGTTCCCCCATGCCTGGCGGCAGAGGTGGGTTTTAAGAAGCTTACAAAAGGCAAGGAGGGTGGGAGCAATTCTAATCTCTGGGGGGAGTTGGTTCCAGAGGGCAGGGGCTGCCACAGAGAAGGCTCTTCCCCTGGGTCCCGCCAAACGATATCGTTTAGTTGATGGGACCTGGAGAAGACCAACTCTGTGGGACCTAACTGGTCGCTGGGATTCGTGCAGCAGAAGGCGGTCCCTGAGATAGTCTGGTCCGGTGCCATGAAGGGCTTTATAGGTCATAACCAACACTTTGAATTGTGACCGGAAACTGATCGGCAACCAATGCAGACTGCGGAGTGTTGGTGTAACATGGGCATATTTGGGAAAGTCCATGATTTCTCTCGCATCTGCATTCTGCACAACCTGAAGTTTCCGAACTTTTCAAAGGTAGCCCCATGTAGAGAGCGTTACAGTAGTCGAGCCTCGAGGTGACGAGGGCATGAGTGACTGTGAGCAGTGACTCCCGGTCCAAATAGGGCCGCAACTGTTGCACCAGGCGAACCTGGGCAAACGCCCCCCTCGCCACAGCCAAAAGATGTTTCGCTAATGTGAGCTGTGGATCGAGGAGGACGCCCAAGTTGCGGACCCTCTCTGAAGGGGTCAGTAATTCCCCCCCCCAGGGTCATGGACAGATGGATGGAATTGTCCTTGGGAGGCAAAAGCCATAGCCACTCCGTCTTATCTTAAATGTTCCCCTGCATATAGAAACTGAACTATTATGGAGAGAGATATAATTTTTATTTCTCTTTCTTTTTCATGCCTGAATATACCCACTGTCCTGAGTCCAATCTCAATTCTCCATCTTAATAATCTTTGTTAGACGCTTGTAACCTGTTCAAATTCACCTCTCATTTTGGATGGATGGGAGGTCAAGATGGGAGTCTTTATTCCATTAAATAGAACAACAACAAAGAAGAAGGAATGGAAGAAAACTGTAAAAGAAAAGAAAAGGAAAAAAGAGCGCACCAAACAATTGTGTGTGTATAAGGACGTCTCTATTGCTTAGAATGGCATTTGAAGAAGTTGATGGATCAAGTCCCAAAGTTGACTCTACATGGAGATTCTCAGCCATCCAAGCCATGGTTATTCCAAAAATGCTTTTTAAAAAAGCAACTAGACTTTCTGGGCTTTGTTTGTTTGGTGTTTAAAACAATGAGAATGAGAAGTGAAAAATTTTCAAAGAAAAACCAGGAAGGCCAGTTGCTCCTTGAAAAACACTTTTGGGATTCCAAAGTTGACTTTCAGGAAGGAAGGAAGGAAGGAAGGAAGGAAGGAAGGAAGGAAGGAAGGAAGGAAGGAAGGAAGGAAGGAAGGAAGTTAGTTTCCAAGTTGGTGGGCATCATTACATCTTGGTGCAGTGAGTTCCCCAGGAGGCTCGAAGGAATCAAATGATTTGTCCCTGGAGCTTTCAGGGTTAAATCCAGAAGCCAGATATAAAAGTTAGAATCTGATTGCATTCTGTATTAGTTGAAGTTTGTGATTGATCTTCAGTGTACTGTAATCATATGTAACACATTGGAGTAATCCAGGTAAGGGGATATTAAGTCTACGCACTTTTTAAGGGACAGAACAATGTGGTTTATTTCCCCAGACTTCATACAAATACGGTTCAGCATATGAAAGGATCAGATGGATTGATATATTTCATTCAAGGCAATCAGCCTAGTAAATTAAAAATCTAATCCCAAGATTTACTCCAGTAGTTGGGATTTTCCCAAATGCTCCTGCTTGCTAAGCCATTGTCTTTTTTTTAAGGGGGAAAAAAACCCGTCTTATATTGACTTAGGATGTGACAAGATAAAAATGAAGGATTCAAATTAGCAATATGCTTCGTAACCTCTCAGAGGTTTAAAACGATAATGCCTTTAATAAAATACCGTTCCTAGTTTGGTATTAAGTTACAACCAACTTTAACTTAACATGGAGCCAAGCTTGAGTTACCAGCCAAACAAAGGTACCTGCGCTATTTTCTAACTCTCTTATTTTATTTATTTATTTATTTTTATTTATTTATTTATTGGATTTGTATGCCGCCCCTCTCCGTAAACTCGGGGGGGGGGGCTAACAACAATGATAAAAACGACATGTAACAATCCAATCCAGTACAAAAGTAACTAAAAAACTCCTTATTATAAAAACCAAACATACATACAGGCATACCATGCGTAAATTGTAAAGGCCTAGGGGGAAAGAATATCTCAGTTCCCCCATGCCTGATGGCAGAGGTGGGTTTTAAGAAACTTACGAAAGGCGAGGAGGGTGGGGGCAATCCTAATCTCTGGGGGGAGTTGGTTCCAAAGGGCTGGGGCCGCCAAAGAGAAGGCTCTTCCCCTGGGTCCCACCAAACGACATTGTTTAGTTGACGGGACCTGGAAAAGGCCCACTCTGTGGGACCTAACTGGTCACTGGGATTCGTGCAGCAGAAGGCGGTCCCTGAGATAATCTGGTCCGGTGCCATGAAGGGCTTTATAGGTCATAACCAACACTTTGAATGGTGACTGGAAACTGATCGGCAACCAATGCAGACTGCGGAGTGTTGGTGTAACATGGGCATATTTGGGGAAGCCCATGATTGCTCTTGCAGCTGCATTCTGCACGATCTGAAGTTTCTGAACACTTTTCAAAGGTAGACCCATGTAGAGAGCATTGCAGTAGTCGAGCCTTGAGGTGATGAGGGCATGAGTGACTGTGAGCAGTGACTCCCGGTCCAAATAGGGCCGCAACTGGTGCACCAGGCGAACCTGGGCAAACGCCCCCCTCGCCACAGCTGAAAGATGTTTCTCTAATGTGAGCTGTGGATCGCGGAGGACGCCCAAGTTGCGGACCCTCTCTGAGGGGGTCAATGACTGCCCCCCAGGGTGATGGACGGACAGATAGAATTGTCCTTGGGAGGCAAAACCCACAGCCACTCTGTCTTATCAGGGTTGAGTTTGAGTGTGTTGACACCCATCCAGACCCCAACAGCCTCCAGGCACTGGCACATCACTTCCACTGCTTCACTGACTGGACAAGGGATGGAGATGTAGAGCTGGGATTTTGAGATCTCGATTCAGCCACCAAGACCATAACTCCTTTGTGGAGGTCAAGAGCCAATTTAATCCTTGTGGAAACACCCCTTTGTGGAGGTGGTTCATTGATTTGGGGAATAGTGCCATTTCCTCCAAAGGCAACGAGGGGGTGATCTCTAAATGGTTTTGGAAAAACACATTAGCATAACTCTGGTTCCAACGGCCAGATATCACTTTCTCTTGAGTAATTAGAGAAGGAAATTACAGTCTGGCTCTAATGCTACAAGCTGGTGATCTGACTAATAGAAGGAGGATATAATCATATAAATGTATAATCTGAACTCCAAATACCAACTGAATAATCAAATTATCACAGATAATCCCCACTCGGTTAAAGACCTTGGTATACTAATAACAAAAGATTTAAGTGCCAAAGCCCACTGCAACAACATAGCCAAGAAGGCTTAAAGAGTTGTAAACTTAATCCTATGTAGCTTCTGCTCTGGCAATCTCACACTACTTACCAGAGCTTACAAAACTTTTGCCAGACCCATCCTCGAATACAGCTCATCTGTTTAGAACCCATATCGCATCTCAGACATCAACACCCTTGAAAATGTCCAAAGATACTTCACCAGAAGAGTCCTTCACTCCTCCACTCGAAACAGAATACCCTACGAGACTAGACTTTCAATCCTGGGCCTAGAAAGCCTAGAACTAAGACGCCTTAAACAAGATCTAAGTATTGCCCACAAGATCATATGCTGCAACGTCCTGCCTGTCGGCGACTACTTCAGCTTCAACCACAACAACACAAGAGCACACAACAGATTTAAACTTAATATTAACCGCTCCAAACGTGACTGTAAAAAATATGACTTCAGTAACCGAGTTGTCGAAGCGTGGAACTCATTACCGGACTCCATAGTGTCCTCCCCAAACCCCCAACACTTTACCCTTAGATTATCTACGGTTGACCTGTCCAGATTCCTAAGATGTCAGTAAGGGGCGAGTACAAGTGCACTAGAGTGCCTTCCGTCCCCTGTCCTATTGCTCTCCTAGATCTCCTATACCTTTCTTCTATTCCTATATCTCTTCTTCTATTCTTTCATTGATATGTTCTATCACTATATCTTCTTTTCTATTCTTTCATAGATATATTTTACTATGAGTATCTCCTCTATAACCTTCATCATGTATTTTACTATGTGTATATAGATATATACCCACTAAAACCCTCATTGTATATTGGACAAAATAAATAAATAAATAAATAAATAAATAAATAAATAAATAAATAAATAAATAAATAAATAAATAAATAAATAAATAAATAAATAAATAAATAAATAAATAAATAAATAAATAAATAAATAAATATATTTCCATTTCCCAGCTGAGCAAGCCAGCATTGTCTGAGCATGCTTCCATGTGGCCAGTTTGACTACTTGCCAGTGATGGTGAACCTTTTTTCTTTCGGGTGCTGAAAGCGCATGTGCACCTGCTATCGCGCATGCACAAGTGCCCACACCCATAATTCAATGCCTGGGGAGGGCGAAAACAGCTTTGCCCGCCCCCTCATAGGCCAGAAACAGCCTTTTTCCCAACTTCTGGTGGGCCCAATAGGCTCGTGTTTCACCCTCCCCAGGCTCCAAATCCTTTCCTGGAACCCAAGGAGGGTAAAAACACCCTCCCCCATCCCCCTGTAGGCTCTCTGGAAGCCAAAAACACCCTCCCAGAGCCTCTGTGCAAGCCAAAAATCAGCTGGACGGAACATACATACATGTTGGAGCTGAGCTAGGGCAACAGCTCGCATGCCAGCAGATATGGCGTGCCATAGGTTCGCCATCACTGCTATATGCCATAGGTGCCACCAAAATGTTATATATTTATCTACTTATATTTACATGCAGTGATGGGCTCCTACGGGAATAGTCAGGAATGTAGTTTATTTTTATTTATTCATTTATTCATTTGTCCAATACACAAATACATAGGAAGAAAAAAAGATATGTGGTAATATATATAAGGGTAAAAGTGAACTTAGAGGAGAGGATATATGAAAGGAAGAGAATATATATGATAGGTGAAAGAAAGGAAAGACAATTGGACAGGGGACGAAAGGCACACCAGTGCACTTATGTACGCCCCTTACTGGCCTCTTAGGAACCTGGAGAGGTCAATCATGGAGAGTCTAAGGGAGAAATGTTGGGGGTTAGGGGTTGACACAAATGAGTTCCACTCTTCGATAACTCGATCGTTGAAATCATATTTTTTTACAGTCAAGTTTGGAGCGGTTCATATTAAGTATGAATCTGTTGCGTGCTCTTGTGTTGTTGCGGTTGAAGCTGAAGTAGTCATTGACCGATAGGACGTTGCAGCATATGATCTTGTGGGCAATACTCAAATCGTGTTTTAGGCGCCGTAGTTCTAGGCTTTCCACTCCAGAGCACCCAATTTGCACTGAAAGATGTTGAAACAAAATACATAAGCCACGCCCACAGTGTGGTAGTAAAAATTTTGGTAGCCCATCACTGTTTACATGGTCTTGAATTGTTAGGTGGTCAGGCGCAAGAACAGGAGCTCACCCATCACGGGATGCTTGGTCTCGAACCGCTAACTTTCCTGTTGACAAGCCCATTTTAACAGTTGTGCCCCTTCCTTTCATCTAACTATCTATGCTCAACAATGAAATCAAAATATAGCTTCCCAGCTCTTTAGACTGGAGATCAGAAAAATGCCACCTCTTTCTCTAAGGTTGCCTGGTTTTGCTTGCTCAGTTTTTTCCAACATCAATGTAACAATGAATCTCCAGAACACGGCAAGTAAATATTTCAATTGCTGTCACACAATTGTATTTCTTGCCCGTTGCTTCTGAATTCTTTTCAGATTTTAGTTTGTTTTTATTTGCTGTTGTTTTTAGGATGAAAATCAAAATTCATTTATACAGTGAAAAAAAAAGTCAATATTTTCAAGAATTATGTATACAATATATTGTTTCATTTTAAAGATTTCTTTTTGTTCCTCCTAATAACGTTTGTTGTTAATTTAAGAATAATTGTAAATGAATCAGATAACGTCGTATTTCCTTTGTGTCTGTTTTTTTTTAAAAAAATTATAGTTTGGGAAGTTGACGACTTAGAATTTTATTGAAGATATAACACTTTAATATGTGCAGGAACACATTTTTTCTCTCCCTTGTTTTTCTTTATTTCTTTGTGTTTGTGTGTATGTGCATATATGTTTTATTTTCTTGTTGGTAAACCTTGGGAAAAATATATATCTTTCTCCTTTAAAGTTCTAATTCAAAGCATGAATGTGTGAGTTCTAGAGGGACTTTGGGACTGCGGTAAAAATTCGTTGTCATAGTAACAGAAAGGGAACTAGGCCTAGTTCACCTGGGACTTTAACTTACTGCAAAAGCTTTTTTTTTTTTTAGACAAGCACTCAGCAAGGGAAATAAATAAATAAATTGTTCATTGAGTTCCCAGTTGACTTTCAATACCCACCCCTCCCTCCCGACTATTCCCCTCTTCTATAAATGCATTTTATTTTGTCCTGCAGCCTTCATAAATTTTCTGTGTCCCAGTTAAATCTGTGGGCTTTCCCCACCCCAGCCTCTTGCAATTTAAATGCACCACTAAAATGCCGGAATAAACTCTTCTTCTCACATTCTTTCCCCCTCCTCCCTTCCCTTTCTCTTCCCTCTCACATACCCCATTGTCTTCCCCCCCTTCTCTGTCTTAGTCTCTCTCTCTTTCTCTCTCTCTTTCTCTCTGGAAAAAAATAATTCCAAGTACAATAGAAAAGCAAACAGAGAGAGGAACCTATTTTCTGCAGCATTTTGAACAATCTTTTCTTTTTAAAGAGGAATCCATTGGATTGCCTTTTACCGTTCTAATTTTGGCAAAGTTCAGATGAAAAGGAAACGGTCTTTTGAGACCCTTTCTGCGTAATTCCTAAGAGGTCAGTAAGGGGCGAATACAAGTGCACTAGAGCAGTGTTTCCCAATCTTGGCAATTTGAAGATATTTGGACTTCAACTCCCAGAATTCCCCAGCCAGCGAATGCTGGCTGGGGAATTCTGGGAGTTGAAGTCCAGATATCTTCAAGTTGCCAAGATTGGGAAACACTGCACTAGAGTGCCTTCCGTCCCCTGTCCTGTTGCTCTCCTATATCTATTATTATTATTATTATTATTATTATTATTATTATTATTATTATTATTTTATTAGATTTGTATGCCGCCCCTCTCCGAAGACACGGGGCGGCTCACAACAGCAACAAAAACAATATAACAGTGGAACAAATCTAATATTAAAAAACATAAAAAACCCTATCATTATTTAAAAACCCAAACAGCAACATTCATACCAAACATAAAACAAAGTATAAAAAAGCCTGGGAGAAAAGTGTCTCAACTCCCCCATGCCTGGCGGTATAAATGAGTCTTAAGTAGTTTACGAAAGACAGGAAGGGTGGGGGCAGTTCTAATCTCCGGGGGGAGTTGGTTCCAGAGGGCCGGGGCCGCCACAGAGAAGGCTCTTTCCCTGGGGCTCGCCAAACGACATTGTTTAGTCGACGGGACCCGGAGAAGGCCAACTCTGTGGGACCTTATCGGTCGCTGGGATTCGTGTGGTAGCAGGCGGTTCCGGAGGTACTCTGGTCCAATGCCATGTAGGGCTTTAAAGGTCATAACCAACACTTTGAATTGTGACCGGAAACTGATCGGCAGCCAGTGCAGGCCACGGAGTGTTGCAGAAACATGGGCAAATCTTGGAAGCCCCACGATGGCTCTCGCGGCTGCGTTCTGCACAATCTGAAGTACCTTTCTTCTAGTCCTATATTTATTTGTTTTTCATTTATTTATTAGATTTGTACGCCGCCCCTCTCCGTAGACTCGGGGCGGCTAACAACAATAGTGAAACAACATATAACAAATCTAATATTTAAAATAATTTTAAAAACCTCTAATTTAAAAAACCAAACGTACACACAAACATACCATGCATAAATTGTATAGGCCTAGGGGGAAGGGCATATCTCAGTTCCCCCATGCTTGATGACAGAGGTGGGTTTTAAGGAGCTTGCGAAAGGCGAGGAGGGTGGGGGCAATTCTGATCTCTGGGTGGAATTGGTTCCAGAGGGCTGGGGCAGCCACAGAGAAGGCTCTTCCCCTGGGTCCCACCAAATGACATTGTTTAGTCGACGGGACCCGGAGAAGGCTCACTCTGTGGGACCTAACCGGTCGCTGGGATTCGTGTGGCAGAAGGCGGTCCCGGAGATATTCTGGTCCGATGCCAGATGAAAGAATCTTCTTCTATTCTTTTATTTATTTATTATTTATTTATTTATTACTTAGATTTGTATGCCGCCCCTCTCCGAAGACTTGATATGTTCTATTACTATATCTTCTTTTCTATTCTTTCTTAGATATATCTTACTATGAGTATCTCCTCTATAACCTCCATTATGTATTTTACTATGTGCTACTCAATTGTAAACTATACTCTTCAGTAAGACCTCAGTATTTACAGCCCCTACTTGACAAAATCATACACTGGGACTGTAATAAACAATTATCATTTTTTCTTCAGGGTACAAATATATATGTAGTTTCTAGAACCGCTAAGTTTATAGTCAGGGCTGTACAGATGAGAATACGTTTTATAGAACATATTGGGGTGGCATGCAAAGGAGATGAACTTACTTAAGAATATTTTATATCAGTATCTTAGTTTTGTTTAATATAATCCTTTGCACGAGTTATATTCTCATGTTTTACTACTCAATTTTAGCTTATTATACTGCATTTTAACTTATTATTTATTCAAATTCCCTCTATTTTAGCCAATTTTACTGTATTTTAACCAGTCACAGTTTTATGATGACCAATGTGGTCCTTTTTCTTGCTTTGATATGGTCGATTGACTAATCAAATAAAGTTGATATAGAGTATCTCCTCTATAACCTTCATTATGTATTTTACTATGTGTGTATATATATATACCCACTAAAACCCTCATTGTGTATTGGACTAACTAACTAACTAACTAACTAACTAACTAACTAACTAACTAACTAACTAACTGTTCTGTCTGGGTCCCCCCAGACGCCAACACCAACCAAAAAGAGTAGCCAGACACACTGGTAAAAAGCAAAGGCAGTTTATATAATTCAAAGCAAACACAGGTAACAAAAACTGTTCTTACAGACAGGAACACTATGAAGCTTCACAGAGGTTTCACGAAGGCCAAGCAATAAAACAGGATTCTTGCTGGCAAAAACAACGCTGGAGATAATAAAACCCACGCCTCCCCCAAGTCTTCCAGACTTCTAGGCCACAAGCCAAGATCAGAGACGCCGAGAATCGAAGCAAGGCCACAGGACTCCCAATTGATAACTCTCCACAAGACTGTAAGGGCAGGCCTGCCTTTTCAACCCTGCTGAGGAGAACCACACCCAAACCCAGCTGTTGCCAATTCAGGGATGGAAATACCTTTCTAATTGGCCCCTCCTTTGAGCTGCTCGTCGCTGCCTCATGTCTATTACAGCCTGTGCGTCTTCATCCAATGAATCCAGGCTACTAGCTGGGGAGAGCCCCCCCCCCGGGGGTCTCAGGCTGCTCTCCCTCCTCCTCTTCCTGACGTTCCTCTCCCCCGTCTGCCTGGTCCTCCCCCTCCTGTTCACTGTCCTCCTCCTCTGGGCATGGATCCGGCAGAGATCCAGCCGGTTCCTAAGGAGCCTCAGGCTGAATCACAACACTAACTAACTAACTAACTAACTAACTAACTAACTAACTAACTAACTAACTAACTACAAACAAACAAACAAACAAACAAACAAACAAATAAATAAATTTGCTTGGGAGCGATACAAATACGTTTTGCCACTGTGCTTTTCCAAGATGCTTTTCTTTGCCTTCCTAATCTAGCCTAAAGCCTTAAACATCCCAGTCCAGCCTAAAGCCTTAGTACTGCATGATAGTTACTCTTCCTAGTACCTACCAAGCTTGACCCTGCTTAGCTCCTGAGCCCAATGTGGCTCATCCGGACTCCCTGAGGCCCATGCCCAGTTTTACAGTTCCCCCATGCATAGTTAATATAGTGCAGGATTGTAGGTTACAAAACAAAATGCTATTCACACTTTAACCTCCCTGCTTCCCTTATTGTGCGAATAATTTTTCTGCTGTTTTAGTTGGATATATACTGCTCAAAAAAATAAAGGGAACACTCAAAGAACACATCCTAGATCTGAAGGAATGAAATATTCTCATTGAATGCTTTGTTCTGTACAAAGTTGAATGTGCACAACAGCAGGTGAAATTGATTGTCAATCAGCGTTGCTTCCTTTTTTTTCCCCCAATATTTTTATTAATTTTCTTTAAAATAACATACAGACTTACAAACATTTAACATACAATGTAGGGATGTATCATCCCTGCTCTTCTTAAAAGTATAAATGCAGATACAGAAAAAGGAATACATGATTGAATATCTAATTCAATGCTACTAATACAAAAAATATCTAATAGAAAAAATTAATATCATGAAAAAATTTCTAACTAGTTTCAAGTCAAAAAATCTTTTAAAAAAAAGCAAATTTCTATTCTATATATATAAACTAAATCTAATGTAAATCTCAGCGTTGCTTCCTAAGTGGACAGTTTCACAGACGTTTGATTTACTTGGAGTTATATTGTGTTGTTTAAGTGTTGCATTTATTTATTTTTGAGCAGTGTAATATAGATCCACAACCCCAAATTATGGAATAATGTTCATAGTTTATAATGAGTAGAAAATATCAATTTTTCTTGAAATGTATTTTTACTGTGGATATATTTAGGCAGATAGCAGTTGAAAAATTAACAGCCAAATCCTTAAATCTTATTACTTATTTTTGACATCATTTCTCCAAATGTGCTTTTTTTCCCTCTTTGCTTCCTTCGTTTTTCATTTTTTTACTGTTTTTAATCTTTAAACATCATATTATTTTAATACAGATCTACACCCAAATTTCATACATTGTTATTATATATCTATTTACAATGTTTTATATGTTTACATTGTCCCATATCTTGGTCTTCTTCTCACATTGTTTCACAGTCTTTTCCTTTTTTTTTTGGTCCAGTTGTATTTGCTTCCTTTGTTTTTCAAATACATTGTGTAGAACAGGTTTCGTATTTCCTTTCTCTCTTCCTCATTTTTATACGTTCCCTAATTTTGAGTACATTTTCTCATAATTTGTATGAACTCTCCACACCCTCCCTTACTTCTAGTCTGTGCATATTCTGGAAAATATGCTTTTCTCTGTTTTGTGAGCTTCATAAAATTTAGCAAAGATCCGTGTACAATGTGAAGAAAAGATAAATGAAGAAAAAGCAATGATATCCAAAAGCTACCATGTTGAGAATGTTGAGTGCCCATGTCAGAGACAAAGGGTTAAACTTCTACTGAACATATTATGTTCATCATGTAGCCTTGGGAAAATCTCTGCATTTCACTTTAAGCCATTTTACAATTTCAATGATAGAAATTCACGCATCAGTTTCTCACAGGGCCTTCCGCCCACATATATTCTAGAGCAGTGGTTTTCAACCTTTTTTCAGCCACGGCACATTTTTTACATTTACGAAACCCTAGGGCACATTGAGCGGGGGGGGGGGGGGTGGCTAAAAATAGTTTGGACATAAACATTCTCTCTCTCTCTCTTCCTCTCCTTCGCTTTATTTCCTTCTCCCTCCCTCTTTCTCTCCCTTCCTTCCTCTCTCTCTCTCTCTCTCCATCCCTCTTTCTTTCTCTTCCTTCCTTCCTCTCATTTTGCTCTCTTTCTCTCTCCCTCCCTCCCTTCCTCTATGTCTTTCTCTCTCTCTCCTTCCCTCCCTCTCTTGCTCTCTCTCTCTTTTTTTCTTTCTCTCTCTTGCTCTCTCTCTTTCTATCTCTCTTTCTTTCTCTTGTTCTCTTTCTCTCTCTCTCTCTTTCTTTCTTTCTCTCTTGTTCTCTCTCTCTCTTGCTCTTTCTCTCTCTTCCTTTTTCTCTTTCTTTCTTTCTCTCTCTTCCTTTCTTTCTCTCTCTCTTGCTTTCTTTCTCTCTGAGCTTCGCGGCACTCCTGACCATGTCTCATGGCACACTAGTGTGCCGCGGCACACTGGTTGAAAAACATTGTTCTAGAGAGTTGCCTTACTTTGTGTTGTAAGATAAGAAAGTCCAGTTGCCTTTTGGAAAAGCACTTTTGGGTTAAGTCCAGATCTTTAAATACCACAATACTATTGGTATGCATGCAACTTTGTTGTGTTGGTGAAATATTCATGCATGGGGAATGCAAGTTTGTGATGTGGAATTAGGTGTGGTTCTTCTTAAGAAATAATTTGAAATGTTAAACATGCTGGATTAAGATAGATGAATCCTAGATTAGAATTCCCATCAGGAAAGTGATAAGCTTCTATTAGGTCAGGTCATTTTTTTGGTCTAATAAGTGGAATTGCGGTAGGATAAATATGAGTGGAAATAGTCTCAAGAGATAGTGGCACTTGGCCAAATTTGTCTATGCTAAAAAAAAATCCTTGATGGTTCAACTTGGTTAATACTTGGATTAAAAATATCCAAGAAATGCAGGAGAAGAAAGGAGGAAGAAAGAAGGAAGAAGAAGGAAGGAAGAAGGAAATGGACAAGAAGTAGTAGTAGTGGTGGTATTAGTGGTAGTAGATACATTAGAATCGCTGAAGCTCAAGGTTTAATTGAAGAATAAAATAAAAATGTACTAATAAATATTAAGAGGAATGTGGTCATACAATATTTTTTTCTTTTCATCATATAAAGCATCAAACCTTTGGAAATTAGCTGAAGGTCTTTTCACATGCTCGAGTAAATCAGTCTTTTCTGAACTACTCAAAATACCCTCTACCGGTTCTCTGAACTATTCAAAATACCCTCTACCGGTTCTCTGAACTACTCAAAATACCCTCTACCGGTTCTCTGAACTACTCAAAATACCCTCTACCGGTTCTCTGAACTACTCATAATACCCTCTACCGGTTCTCTGAACTACCCTCTACCGGTTCTCTGAACTACTCAAAATACCCTCTACCGGTTCTCTGAACTACTCATAATACCCTCTACCGGTTCTCTGAACTACCCTCTACCGGTTCTCTGAACTACTCAAAATACCCTCTACCAGTTCTCTGAACTACTCAAAATACCCTCTACCGGTTCTCTGAACTACTCATAATACCCTCTACCAGTTCTCTGAACTACTCAAAATACCCTCTACCGGTTCTCTGAACTACTCATAATACCCTCTACCGGTTCTCTGGACTACTCAAAATACCCTCTACCAGTTCTCTGAACTACTCAAAATACCCTCTACCGGTTCTCTGAACTACTCATAATACCCTCTACCGGTTCTCTGAACTACTCAAAATACCCTCTACCGGTTCTCTGGACTACTCAAAATACCCTCTACCAGTTCTCTGAACTACTCAAAAAGTCTGCTACCAGTTTTCTCAACTACTGAAAATTTCCACTACCAGTTCTCCAGAATACAGCAGTACCTCTACTTAAGAACTTAATTTGTTCCGTGACCAGGTTCTTAGGTAGAAACGTTCTTAAGTAGAAGCAATTTTTCCCATAGAAATCAATATAAAAGCAAATATTGCGTTCAAACCCATTAGGAAAGAAATAAAGCTCGGAATTTGGGTGGGAGGAGGAGGAGGACAGTCACTGCTGAAGGAATAAGTAATTACTAAAGTTGTATTTTTTGCAGTCAAGTTTGGAGTGGTTTACATTAAGTTTGAATCTGTTGTGTGCTTGTGTGTTGTTGTGGTTGTTGTGTGTTGTTGTGGTTGAAACTGAAGTAGTCGTTGACAGGCAAGACGTTGCAGCATATGATCTTGTGAGCAATACTTAGATCCTGTTTAAGGCATCGTAGTTCTAAGCTTTCTAGACCCAGGATTGTAAGTCTAGTTTCGTAGGGTATTCTGTTTCGAGTGGAGGAGTGAAGGGCTCTTCTGGTGAAGTATCTTTGGACATTTTTGAGGGTGTTTATGTCCGAGATGCAGTGTGGGTTCCAAGCAAATGAGCTGTATTCCAGGATGGGTCTGGCAAAAGTTTTGTAAGCTCTGGTTAGTAGTGTGAGATTGCCGGAGCAGAAGCTACGTAGGATTAGGTTAACAACTCTTGAAGCCTTTTTGGCGATGTTGTTGCAGTGGGCTTTGGCATTTAGGTCATTTGATATTAGTATTCCAACATTTTGCCACAGAGTAATGTCTGAATATCCTTTATACTCAAGGAAAAGGGAATGAGACCTTCAATTGAGCTTCTGACTGTGTATTTGCATATATAAATTCATTCTCTTTGCGTTCCTTCTATTTTTTTCTTACATGACTTCAGGGTGACAAAGCTTGGAAGAATCTCTGGTTCCCAATCATTTCAGATCTTGCTTTATGGATGCAGCCAGGAATGTCATTTTAATGTGTTTTAATTGACAGTTTCCTTTTTCGACAGGCAGTTGATATCCCCCTGATGGTTCCAGCCACAGGGCACAAACACATTGGCACAAAGCAACTAAGTGATATCAGACTTTAATTTCTTAAAAACGGAAGATGTCAAGTCTCCCTTCTCTTCTCTCCCCTTGCAGATTCTTCTTAAAATTCTTCCTCAAATGCAACCAGAACTGTTTGAAGACCGCCGGAAACCCTCGAGATATGCGACGATTCCAGGTAAGTGATGTGGGATCGGCAGTTAAGTAAGTAAGTTGTCTGTTTTTGTGGGGTTCCCCACCCCCCAGTAGTATCTCTCTGTTGCTCATCTCTGACACTGCAGGTAATAAACGAGATGACAGTAAATGATAACCCCCACCATAGAGAGTGGGAGGTTTTTGTTCTCTGTGCTTATCATGTTCAATCCTTGCTTCCTCCCTTTTTTTGGGGGGGGGGGGCGCAAGGAAAATCCCCCAAAGACATCACACCAACTAGAGATGTGTATTTGATTTGACACTCCAAAGATACCTGTTTACGGGAACCTCACTCAGATCTTAGAAACATAGAAACATAGAAGACTGACGGGCAGACAAAAACCTCATGGTCCATCTAGTCTGCCCTTATACTATTTCTTGTATTTTATCTTAGGATGGATATATGTTTATTCCAGGAATGTTTAAATTCAGTTATTGTGGATTTACTAATCATGTCTGCTGGAAGTTTGTTCCAAGCATCTACTACTCTTTCAGTAAAATAATATTTTCTCCCCTTGCTTCTGATCTTTCCCCCAACTAACCTCTTTCCATATTTTTTTTCAAACTACCCTTCTTAATGGTAATAATAACAACAACAGAGTTGGAAGGGACCTTGGAGGTCTTCTAGTCCAACCCCCTGCTTAGGCAGGAAACCTTACACTATTTCAGACAGATGGTTATCCAACATCTGCTTAAAAACTTCCAGTGTTGGAGCATTCACAACTTCTGGAGGCAAGATGTTCCACTGATTAACCATTCTGACTGTTAGGAAATTTCTCCTTATTTCTAAGTTACTTCTCTCCCTGTTTAGTTTCCACCCATTGCTTCTTGTTCTACACTCAGGTGCTTTGGAGAATAGGGTGACTCCTTCTTCTTTGTGGCAACTCCTGAGATATTGGAGAATTGCTATCATGTCTCCCCCAGTCCTTCTTGTCATTAAACTAGCCATGCCCAGTTCCTGCAACGTTCTTCATATAACGTCCAGTCCCCTAATCATCTTTATCGCTCTTCTCTGAACTTTTTCTTGAATCTCAATATCCGTTTTGCATTGTGGCAACCAAAACTGAATGCAGTATTCCTAGTGTGGCTTTACGAAGGACTTATAAATTGGTATTAAAACTTCATGTGATCTTGATTCTATTCCTCTGTTAATGCAGCCTAGAACTGTGTTGGCTTTTTGGGCAGCTGCTGCACACGGCTGGCTCCTATTTAAATGGTTGTCCACTAGAACTCCAAGATCCCTCCAAGTGTTACTTCTGTTGAGCAATGTACCATGTATATTGTACCTGTGCGTTTTGTTCTTGCCTAAATGTAGATTCTTTTTTTTAAAAAAAATAAAATTTTATTAGGAAATATAGATTCAAGTACATAATGCAAAAACAGGTACAAATATATACACATTTTCAAAAATTAGAGAGATACCTTGCTATCTCTTTCTTTCCTTATTGGGTTTTATAGATAAACTACACAATATTCAGTTTGTGATTTTCCATATCAATATTTTTCATGCTCTCCTGGGTTTACTCTATGTCTCTTAGAAATAGAATGTGTATAAATATATAAATATAAATATATATAAATATATAAAATTAATTGCCTTGGAAATGGCCCTGTGTTGGGCCGAGAGACAAAAAAGGACCTGTGATGTTCCGTCAATACACCAGGGTGATTCGACACAAAAATATGTAACCCTTCCCTGGTGCAGAGCTGAAGGGATTGGATACTGTAGCCTAGAGGTTAATTCTCTGCCTTACAAGGCAAAGCTTGCAGGTTCAAGTCCCAGTGAGGGTATGGCTAGCTGATGAGGCCAAAATAAGGCCGAAATAGATCTATCCTAGTCTCCCTTAATTTTCAAATTCAGCAAAAAAACATGTGACAAATATATAAACATATATACTTCAATTCAAGGTTTATAGCAAATAGAAAGTATAAAAGCAAATAAAGAATACAGATTGTTGCAAATATATTTCTTTCCCAATCATATGTTGGATCTCGAAGATCCGATCTTGTCCAATTTTTATCTATGTATATTATGGCATGTCTAGTTAAAGGAAAAATTCTTAATATGCCAAGAAGTTGTAGACTTCCACAACACACAACTTTAGGTTTGTTCTCAATTGTAGCTATTCCAGCTCTGGTCACTTTAAGAACTCTCTCTAGTGAAAGCAAGTAGACGGAGGAGAGGGTGACCCAGCTGCTTTTGAGGAATAGCTGCCACTAGTTTCATCATAGCTGGTGCTGACGAATTGAAAATACTGGCTAATAAAAACACAGGAGGAAGTGAAGGGTTCTGGTTGCAAACTCTGTGAAGGGAGGCAAGGCGGATGGGGAAGAGGGTTGAAGGGAAGTAGGCACTAAATCTTATTTATTTTTCCTCTCTCTTTGACACCCCTTAATCGCTTAAGCCTGGTGGCTCAGAATGCAATAGAAACATAGAAACATAGAAGACTGACGGCAGAAAAAGACCTCATGGTCCATCTAGTCTGCCCTTATACTATTTCCTGTATTTTATCTTGCAATGGATATATGTTTATCCCAGGCATATTTAAATTCAGTTACTGTGGATTTACCAACCACGTCTGCTGGAAGTTTGTTCCAAGGATCTACTACTCTTTCAGTGAAATAATATTTTCTCACGTTGCTTTTGATCTTTCCCCCAACTAACTTCAGATTGCGTCCCCTTGTTCTTGTGTTCACTTTCCTATTAAAAACACTTCCCTCCTGAACCTTATTTAACCCTTTAACATATTTAAATGTTTCGATCATGTCCCCCCTTTTCCTTCTGTCCTCCAGACTATACAGATGGAGTTCATGAAGTCTTTCCTGATATGTTTTATGCTTAAGACCTTCCACCATTCTTGTAGCCCATCTTTGGACCCGTTCAATTTTGTCAATATCTTTTTGTAGGTGAGGTCTCCAGAACTGAACACAGTACTCCAAATGTGGTCTCACCACGCTCTATATAAGGGGATCACAATCTCCCTCCTCCTGCTTGTTATACCTCTAGCTATGCAGCCAAGCATCCTACTTGCTTTTCCTACTGCCCGACCACACTGCTCACCCATTTTGAGACTGTCAGAAATCACTACCCCTAAATCCTTCTCTTCTGAAGTTTTTGCTAACACAGAACTGCCAATGCAATACTCAGATTGAGGATTACTTTTCCCCAAGTGCATTATTTTACATTTGGAAACATTAAACTGCAGAATGCAGGACTTTTGCAGTGATTCCCCCACCCCACTTCTCACTAGAAATGGCTCTCAATTCTTTTTTGCCAAGTCTTGTTATCGTTACTTCATGTACTGTAGGTATTCCTCAATTTACAACTGTAATTCAGCCTGGAATTATGACAATTCACCACAGCCAACTTACTACAGCCAGCTTGTCACAGCCAAACTCACTGCAGGACAAGAGTTACACGAATATCAAAGAAAGGATGGAATAGAATCGTTAAAGAAAGAGTGTAAAACAGTGGTTTTCAACCTTTCTAATGTCGCGACCCCTTAATACAGTTCCTCATCTTGTGGTGACCCCCAACTATAAGTTTAGCGCCAATTCTTCCAACAGATCTTTAAGATGATTGGCAAAAGGTCAGAGGGACACCCCCCTGTAAACACCTGATTGGTTGGATTGTAAAAATATGTTCCGAGATGCCAGAATAGATGCTTTAGTTGCTAACATCATTGGATATTTATATTTTCCCGTGATCTTAGGCGACCCCTGTGAAATGGTTGTTCGACCCCCCCAAAGGGGTCCCGACCCCAAGGTTGAGAACCACTAGTGTAAAAGGAGGGACAGAATGAAATGGGAATGGGAAAAATTAAAATAATTTTTAAAATTTATTGTAAATAATGAAATAGAATTGTTAATCCTGGGAAACTCACAGCAGGTTTTCCCAGGGTGAGTTGGCTATGGGGAGTTGTTCCATTCTGTGGAATTAATGGTCATAACTTGTGGAGGAGGCATGTTAACATATGAATGGAATAGAACAGAATAGAACAGAATTCTTTATTGGCCAGGTGTGATTGGACACACAAGGAATTTGCCTTTGGTACATATGCTCTCAGTGTACATAAAAGTAAAGATACAGGTGCAACACTTAATGATTGTCATAGGCTGTGATGGGCTCCTACGGGTACGGTCAGATATGCAGAACTGGTAGAAAAAGTTTTTTTCTTTTTTTCCCTCCTGGGTTCTGGGTATGTTTTTCCTATCACATTAAATGAGGTTGAATGTGTATAATTTTAGAAAAACTGTGCATGCGTGTGTGTGTGTGTGTACATATACATACAGTTTATAGAGTAGATAATGTATATTTTGGTGTGCCTGTGTGTAATATGTATGTACACATGTGGCATATATACATAGAATTAAATAGTATAGTTTGGATGTTCAGTAATAACAAATAGAAAGGGAAGTTGTATCTCTTTGAGGCAAGGAGAGGCCATAGACTCTCGTAGACTGGGGGTGGCTCACAGCAATAGTAAAAACAATATACAATAGCAAATCTAATAATTAAAATATCTAAAAATCCCTTACTTAATGTTCTGTCTGGGTCCCCCCAGACGCCAACACCAACCAAAAAGAGTATCCAGACACACTGGTAAAAAGCAAAGGCGCCGAGAATCGAAGCAAGGTCACAGGACTCCCAATTGATAACTCTCCACAAGACTGTAAGGGCGGGCCTGCCTTTTCAACCCTGCTGAGGAGAACCACACCCAAACCCAGCTGTTGCCAATTCAGGGATGGAAATACCTTTCTAATTGGTCCCGTCTTTGAGCTGCACGTCGCTGCCTCATGTCTATTATAGCCTGTGTGTCTTCATCCAATTAATCCAGGCTACTAGCTGGGGAGAGCCCCCCCCCCCAGGGGTCTCAGGCTGCTCTCCCTCCTCCTCTTCCTGATGTTCCTCTCCCCCATCTGCCTGGTCCTCCCCCTCCTGTTCACTGTCCTCCTCCTCTGGGCATGGATCCGGCAGAGATCCAGACGGTCCCTGAGGAGCCTCAGGCTGAATCACAACACTTAATAACAAGACATACACACAAACATACCATGCATAAACTATATAGGCCAGGGGAGATGTCTCAATTCCCCCATGCCTGACAGCAGAGGTGGGTTTTAAGGAGTTTACAAAAGGCAAGGAGAGTGGGGGCAATCCTAACCTCCGGGGGGAGCTGGTTCCAGAGGGCCGGGGCTGCCACAGAGAAGGCTCTTCCTCTGGGTCTCGCCAGATGACATTTTTTCGTCGACGGGACCCGGAGAAGGCCAACTTTCTGGGACCTCACCGGCCGCTGGGATTCGTGTGGCAGAAGGCGGTCCGGGAGATATTCTGGTCCGATGCCATGAAGGGCTTTATAGGTCATAACCAACACTTTGAATTGTGACCGGAAACTGATTGGCAACCTTTCATCCCAGCATCAACAAAAACAAATAAGTTGTTTAGTGGTTTTGTTCCAGGTTATTGAGGACACTTGCCAGTCCAAGAGATGAAATCACCCAAAACTAATAAAAGATACAAATTGCATCAGAGCAGAAGAGAAGGATACTTGGGGATATAGTTTAGAACAGTGATGGCTAACGATTCGTCATGTGCTGAAAGCGCACACATGTGCGACAGCATGCATGTAGGCGTGTCATTACCCATAATGCAATGCATGCGTCTCACACACAAAATTAGGACTTATACATTGAGCCAAATGAAGAAAGGCCTTCTTATTCTATGAAACGTCAATCAGTCCAGGGAGTTCATAACTCCCAGATGCTGGGTTCATCTGTCTTGTGCTAGAAAATATCCTAGAAAGACAGAGTCAGTGTGTAGCTTGAGGCCAGATCTTGAGAACAGTAATGGGCAGCCAAAATTTTTACTGCCACACTTTATTTATTTATTGTTAGAGTTGAAAGGGACCAGGAAGGCCATCGAGTTCAACCCCCTGCCCAAGCAGGAACCCTATAGTACACCAGTCAAGTGGCAGTTCAATCTTCTCTTTAAAATGTCCAGAGTGTTGGAGTTCACAACGTCTGCTGGTAGGTTGTTCCATTGGTTGATCGCTCTGACCATCAGGAAGTTCCTCCTTATCTCCATGTTGAATCTCTCCTTGGTCAGCTTGCAGCCGTTGTTCCTCGTCCGGCCCTCTGGTGCCCTGAAGAATAAAGTGATCCCCTCCTCTCTGTGACATCGCCTCGTATACTTGTAGACTGTTATAAGTATACGAGGGGATGTCACAGAGAGGAGGGGATCACTTTATTCTTCAGGGCACCAGAGGGCCGGATGAGAAACACACTGTGGGTATGGCTTAATGGTCATGTGACTCAGTCAGAATGGCATGCCGGCCATGTGACCAGGTGGGAGTGGCTTGAATGATGATGAACTGTTAAGTCCTTGACTTACAACCTTACCAGTGTCGCTCGCTGGGGTGACAATTTGCTTCGTGTTTCCCGCGCTCTCCTTCCCGGGTCCCTGCCTCAGGCTGGGTTGCTAGGCGAACGGGTGCTGCCAGAAGCATAAATGCTGCCAGCGCCAGTTCTACTCAAGCCTTCCGCTTGCACCTCAGTTGGGAGGTGGCTGTGTGAGACTGGAGGGAGCTGGCCAGGAGAGAGGGAAGCTCATCCGAGGCAGGAAGGAGGAAAGAGGAGAAAAGCAAGGAGCGCAGACACAGCAGCAGCAGCAGGGGAAAAAGGAGAGCCGAGACGAGGACAGTAATCCAGGAAGTGATAGCCGCCGATCAGCTGGAGCTGCCCATGCATCTTCATTTCCGCCAGTGGAACTGCGTCATGCCTGCTGACCACCCCTGGTTGAGAAACAGTTTTCAGAAACACAATTAATCAAAATAGAGCTGGAAAGGACCTTGGAGGTCTTCTAGTCCAGTGTTTCCCAACCTTGGCAACTTGAATATATCTGGACTTCTACTCCCAGAATTCCCCAGCCAGCATTCGCTGGCTGGGGAATTCTGGGAGTTGAAGTCCAAAATCTTCAAGTTGCCAAGGTTGGGAAACACTGTTCTAGCCCAACCTCTTGCTCAAGCAGGAGACCTTATACTGCAAGTGGCATGCAGAGCTATCTCTCTGGGCACACAATCCATCACCCATTGCTCTTCCAGGTTCTTGGTCATCCAGGTCATGGTTATCCCGAGTGTGCTTTATCAAATGGCAACTGGTCTTTGTTTTTCCTTGAAGGCATTTTGCTTCCCATCCAAGAAGCTTCTTTAGTTCTTACAGGACAAGAAACATTAAATTTTGAAAGGGAAACTTAATCCAATTAATTGATTGATTGATTGATTAGACTTTTAAGTCGCCCAACTCCTTGTGGACTCTGGACTCTGCAGTGATAAAAATGATAGTGTATGAAAACAATATAAATAACAATCAACAACATAATAAAACAGTGGCAATATAAAACAGTTAAAAAAACCCCAAAATACAGCAATCATTCAAAAAATATTCACACTCTTGGGCCGGGCTAGTTGGTCATGCTCAACAGCCCCAGGCCTGCCAGCAGAGCCATGTTTTCACAGGCAAGGAGGGTGTGGGCAGTACGAGTCTCTGAACTGCCACAGAGCTGGAGCCACCACAGAGAAGGCCCTCCCATGTGGTCCCTCTAATCAGCACTGTTTGGCTGACGGGACCTGGAGAAGGCTGGCCTTATGGGTTCTGGTTGGTCACGGGAAGATACATGGCAAAAGAGGGTCCCGTTAATAGCCTGGCCCGATGCCATGTAGGTTCCTGTTGCCTCTTGAAAAAAGTACTTTTGGGACAACCTGGATGACTGAGAATCTCCATAGACAATGTTTGCAGAGTTTCACACTTCACACTCTATTATTATTATTATTATTATTATTATTATTATTATTATTATTATTATTATTATTATGTATTAGATTTGTATGCCGCCTCTCTCTGCAGACTCGGGGCGGCTCACAACAATAACAAAGACAATATAAGAACAAATCTAATAATTTAAAAAACACTAAAAACCCCATTATTAAAAGCAAGCATACACACAAACATACCATGTATAAACTGTATAGGTCCGGGGGAGATGTCTCAGTTCCCCCATGCCTAACGGCAGAGATAGGTCTTAAGAACTTTACGAAAGGCAAGGAGGGTGGGGGCAGTTCTGATCTCCCGGGGGAGCTGGTTCCAGAGGATCGGGGCCGCCACAGAGGAGGCTCTTCTCCTGGGTCCCACCAAACGACTTTGTTTAGTCGACGGGACCCAGAGAAGGCCAACTCTGTGGGACCTAACCGGTCGCTGGGATTCGTGTGGCTTTAATAGATGCTATTTATTCCAAAGATGTTCCTACTTTCTTGCATAGGGATATTCAGATTGGTTTATTTGGTTTTTCCCCCCTCCAATATACCAACTCCATCTCCAACTGCTTTGCTTTGGCCAAGGGTCTCTATCCTATGCTCTCAGTCCTTGAGCCCATCTGCTTTGCATAGGTCTCAGCAGTCAGATAGGAAATAGCTGAAAGTGAAATCAATTTGTAAACAAATTTTAGAGAAGCCAGAAATGTTCAGCCTTTGACCCAGAACTTAATAGGAGCCAGAGCATGGAATAGCCTTTACTGCTAAATAAGTAAGGGGCTGGAGGACTCTTCTTAACAAATTTTAAATATTTATATTGGGGTGAGCCAACCACCGCCTATGAGCAGTATACAATTTCCAGCATCCTGAGTTTACCCAAATTTGTGACAAAATGATTACATTTCTAGGGCATGAGTTCCATTTATTTTTTTTCAGAGATTTTGGTTCTTAAGGACAGAAATGAGAAAAAAAAATTCATCTGGCAGTCTTTTGCTGTCCAGATATTTCATTGTCTCTTCCAAGAATGTCACTGCCTCGCTCATCACTCATGAGATTCTTCAAGAGGTCAAGAGACTATGTTACACTCCTAACCTCTTAAATATGGTCCATCTTTCTCCCCAAAAAAACCTCCAATATAATGAACATCATACTTTTGTCAGGCCATTGCATTCTCCCAAATTCTGGGGAACATAATAAACATTGCTCAAAGAAAAATAACGGGGGAACACTTAAAAAACAGAATATAACTCCAACTAAGTCAAACTTCTGTGAAATCAAACTATCCACTTAGGAAGCAACACTGATGGGCAATCAATTTCACATCCTGTTGTGCACATTCAACTTGTACAGAACAAAGTATTCAATGCGAATATTTCACTCATTCAGATCTAGGATGTGTGTTATTTGAGTGTTCCCTTTATTTATTTATTTTTGAGCAGTATATTATGTCCTGGCACATAATGTATTTGGATCTGGACCAGTGGTGGGTTGCTATCTGTTTGGATCAGTTTGTGCAAGCCGGTGGTAGAAATTTGGACCTGTTCTCCAAACCAGATGGCGGGCTTGACCCCCCCCCCAAACCGGTTCCCCGTTTTTTGCTGCTTGAAAAAGGCTGGCCATGAACCCTTTGTGCATGCACATGCGCAGAGAGTGAGTACCCACTAATGCGCATTACATTCATGTGTATTCATGTGCATTCATTTATTCAATTTTTTATGCCGCCCTTCTCCTTAGACTCAGGGTGGCTTACAACATGTTAGCAACAGCACTTTTTAACAGAGCCAGCAAATTGCCCCCACAATCCAGGTCCTCCTTTTACCCACCTCGGAAGGAGGGAAGGCTGAGTCAACCTTGAGCCAGTGATGAGATTTGAACTGCTGACCTACAGATCTACAGTCAGCTTCAGTGGCCTGCAGTACTGCACTCTACCTGCTGCGCCACCCCGGCTCTTCTATATCATTTTAGATTAGAGTTTTGGCCACGCCTTTTTATAGCATTCTCTGAAAGGACAATTTGTGTGCATGAAAAAGAATGACATATATGAAGAAGCACAACTTTCCATCTTTCACCACACATATCATGACTGAATAAATCTTTATTATTTTGAATTTTTTAAAAATTGAAAATATATACAATTAAAAAAAGACAGTACATAATCTTTGGAATCTGCTTCGTACTTCTTTGCACTAATCTAATATTGTACATTGTCTTAAAACTGTTCTGTCGGGCTCTCTGGTAGAATCCTCCCAAAAGTTCACAGGTACAAATTTCAGACACACACACGTTTGAAAATTCAAAACAATGTTCTTTATAATGAAAATTCACTTAAACCAAGCCCTCTTTTGGTATAGCAAAGAGCCCTCGTCTCCAAACAAACTGGTAATTTGTACAAGTCCCTTATCAATTCTGTGATACCTAGCTTGCAGCTGTGAGGCAATTCACAGTCCTTCTTCTTTCACAAAGTGACACACACTTTGCTCTGGTTTAGTTTCAAAGCGGGGGAAAATCAGCACACAAAGGTCAAAGTCAGCAAAGCAGTCACGAAACACAGTGATCAGATGATCCTCCACAGGCTGCTATTTATAGCAGCCTCACTAATGACCACAGCCCCACCCAACCACAGGTGGCCTCATTTTCTTTGATAATAATATCTCAGTTGTTGTTGCCTATGCATCGCTCTCCGCATGCGTGGCTGTATCATTAACTCTTGTTCTGAATCCAAGGAGGAGTTAGATAATTGATCTCCTTCTGAGCTGTCTGCCACACTCTCCTCCTCCCTGTCACTCATGTCTTCTTGGTCAGAGGAGCCTTCATCAGCAGATTCCACCGGGGGCAAAACAGGCCTGCAGCATGTGGATGTCTCCCCCACTTCCACAGTCCTTGGGGCAGGAGCTGGGCCAGAGCTAATCACAACAAAAATGGACAAACATCTTACACAAACAGGGATAAAAACAAAAACAAATAAAAAAGAGGAAAGAGAAACACACAATCATTTAACAACCCCCCTTTTTGCTGTCTATCTTGACAGCTATTTCTTATTTCTTAGTTGGGGGACTGTGAATAAATCTTATAATCCAGAGAGCTTCATAGATTCTGGAGAAATAATCCTACAATGTATTCCCAGATATCATAAATATGTAAACCTGAATATTCTTAACAGGCAGGGTTGGAGGGATGAGAAGTTCTAGTTGGGAGAATTTTGTCACAGATACAGTATATTTCTTGCTATGCTAGCACATAGAAATCCATATATACCTTTATAGTGTAAGGATCTTGTGTTGGAAAGAAGGAAGTCGAGAGGGGATTGTAACACATTGAAGACAAGGAGAAACTCCCAACGCCCCAAAAGTTTGATATCCCTGTTTTAACTGCCTACTCAATATAGAATAATGAAATACAGTGGTACCTCTACCTACAAATGCCTCTACTTACAAACCTTTCTAGATAAGAATCGGTTGTTCAAGATTTTTTTTGCCTCTTCTCAAAAACCATTTTTCACTTACAAACTCGAGCCTCCGAAACTGAAACCGGAAAAGGCAGGGAGAAGCCTCCTTGGGGCCTCTCTAGGAATCTCCTGGGAGAAAACAGGGCCGGAAAATGCAGGGAGAAGCCTCTGTGGGGCCTCTCTAGGAATCTCCTGGAAGGAAACAGGGTCCGAAAAGGTGGGGAGAAGCCTCCGTGGGGCCTCTCTAGGAATCTCCTGGGAGGAAACAGGCCTCCATCCTCCCTGTGGTTTCCCCAATCGCGCACATTATTTGCTTTTATGTTGATTCCTATGGGAAAAATTGCTTCTTCTTCCAAACTTTTCTATTTAAGAACCTGGTCATGGAACGAATTAAGTTCGTAACTAGAGGTACCACTGTATTCTATGTTGAAAGAAGCTAGTATTTATGAGAATGCTGAGAACTGCAACAGAAATGATGGATGGAACTGTGTCCCTAGTTTTAGCTCTTATATTACTGGGAAGAATCCACAACATTGGCTGAGATCCTACATGCATAAGGTCTACATGTCATTATTTCATAATTCGGAATGTAATACAAAGAGAGATATTTTGTACACATATCTTCCAGGACGTGCGATTTTGATTCAACAAGGACTAAAATACTCATTTATCTGTTAGCTGGAAACATGAAAAGGAAAACTCCCATATTAAAAATATTTTTTTAAGGCTATCTGAGAAATTTGAAATGAACCTATTGTCCATCAGGTTCTACCAAAGTCCATCTTGATCATGGGGCTTCCAAAATCTAACTGCACCTCTTTTTTTTTTACATGAGCCAATGATTTCCTCTTATCATAATTGTTACTGAATGTTGTCCACAACTAATAAATTACTACTTTCAGATTTGGGAGGAACTGGAATTACATCTAGTCAGGCCTTTGAATTCCATTCTCTTTTGACCATGATTTAACCTCACCCATTGTATATCCTCCAAATGAATAGTGTTAAAAATGAGCTAATCCTTATTAACTAATCTGTGCACACTCACAACGGCAATTTATCCTTTATTTTATCTCTTCCACTTAACAGCAGAACCCTTACTAATATCTCTGGAAACTTGCCGGAATAAAGGGAGAGGGGGAGCAGAAAGGAAGACCGCTACGGGTCATTTTTCTCCTACTTACATTGAATATATATCATTTTAGCTCAAGTAGAAAATCACATTAGTGTAACTGTACAGCTATAAAGAAGAATGTACATTGGGCATTTTATATTGCTTCCAGATGTTGGATGGTTTTAGCCCCTCCTTTGGAAGTAGAGTTGTAGGCAAAGTTTCTCGTTCAGAATGGGGAGAATAAGTTGACCAATTTTTTTTCCCAAATGAAAAAGCAATTGTCTTTCTCTCTTCTGGTTTTCACTATTATTATTATTTATTAAATTTATATGACAATGTGTTCTTTTTTCCCTTCCCTTTTTTAAGTTATATTAAATAAGTAAATATTAATTAATTAATTGAATAACATGACAGTAATAGATAGAAAGTAATAGTTTAGAAATAACAAAAATATAGAGTATTTTTGCAATATCACTAATATTAATCTATTATCTTTTAATATTGTATTATTAGTTTAAGTATTTTATATTTTATAGATAAGAAAATCAATTAAAGTTATATAATCTACAACATATAAACAACAGAGTTAAATTTAATAAGAATATAGAGTGAGAGTGTTATATTTCTGAATCGATCTGATTATAGTTAGGTATTTTTTTGTATTAGTTAGACTTCTATGATAAGCGGAGCAATGGTAGCTCCTTGAATGTTGAATGGTGTCTGTCTTTGTCTAATGAAAAATAATAAAAAAATATTTTTTTTAAAAAATGTATATGCCACCCCTCTCCAAAGATTTGGGGAGGCTCACAGCATATAAAAACAATATGCATCGAAATATAATTAATTAAAATTAGAATTAAGAATTACATTTAAAAAACTAAAACACCTATTTATATACATACAAATCCATTCAAACAAACCCACTATACAGTACATTCATTGGCCAGGGGGTAGAAACTAATAACCCCAAGCTTGGCGGCATAGATGAGTCTTTAGACTCTTACGGAAGGCGAGGAGGGTGGGGGCAACATGAATCTCTGGGGGGAGTTTATTCCAGAGGGCCGGGGCTCCCACAGAGAAGGCTCTTCCCCTAGGTCCCGCCAAATGACATTATCTAGTTGACGGGACCTGAAGAAGGCCGACTCTGTGGGACCTAATCGGCCGCTGGGATTCATACAGCAGGAGGCGGTCCCGTTAGTAATCTGGTCCCATTGTACTACAGTACAATTATTTCAGCTCAGGTCCCTGGTTGGTTTTTAAATCTGCCCATGCAAATGGCAATGATAGCAACTGGGTTTTTTTTCCAGGTAATTTTTTTTATTATTCTCCACTCATAAACACATACACTTTTCATATACCTTCCATTTTCAGTACAATACAATACAATATAATACAATAATTTTCCATTTCCTTTTGGCATAGATAATCAAACAAGTGCTACCTCCTTTACTTTTATTACCTGGATGACCCAATATAACATTTTTCAATATCCTTATTCAAATTTACAATGCTATTAGCTGTTACATCTCATTGATTGCTTTGACTCATCTATTAATTAAATTCTTTTCAATTATCATACATCCTTATTTATTTCAGAAATATCACTTAACCCTTATCTTATACCAATTGCCCTTTTTTAAAAAAAATTACTAATTCTTAAAAATTAATTATCCATACATAACATCTAAATCCTACAAAATATTGTCATAACAATAACATTACTGGGAAGAAAAAAAGTTATATCAATTCCATAAATGTAAATCAACTTAATTTCTATCATTACATATTTCATAACATAATAAACCTAAAAGCACAGTAATTATTTCTTAATTAAATTATAATATTCAAATGTTAATCTGCCTAATCGGTATACATTTTTTTTTTTTGAAGAATCTTTAATGGAGCGTTCCCAACTTATCTGCCGTTCTGTCTATTCTCACACTGTTTCATTATAGTACCCTACTCTAATTGTATTCTGACTTTATTTTCACTGTAAACCCAGTGTAATTATTGTATCCTACTTGTTCTGTCTGGGTTCCCCCAGACCTCAACAGCAACTGGAAAAAACAGCCAGACACTCTGGTAAAAGCAAAAGTACTTTATAGCTTACAAAATAAACACAGAGAAAAACCTGTTCTTCCCAACAGACAGGCTATAAGACTTTACAGCATAGTCTTGATGTCCAGACAATACAGCAAGCTTCTTGCTGGCACACCCACCCCAAGGTTTCAGTAGTCAAAGGCACAAACCAGGATTCCAAGACGCCAAAGTTCACAGCCAGGTCCCAGGACTCCCAAAGATAATACTCCACAAGCCAGGAAGGGTGGGTCTGCCTTTTAGCCTTTCCAAAGAGCACCACACCCAAACCCAGCTGTTGCCTCTTTAGTGCTGAAAGTACCTAGCCAATTGGTCCCTTCGCTGTGTAGCTCTTCTCTGTCGCAGATCAATTATGGCTTGTGCATTTTCCTCTAAGGAATCCAGGCTGCTTGCTGGGGAGAGCTCCCTCTGGGGGGACTCTGGCTGTCCTCCCTCCTCCTCAGCCTGGGATTCCTCCTCCTCGTCTGCCTGCCTCTCCTGTTCCTCATCCTCCCCCTCTGAGCTGGAAACCGACAGAAGATCAGCCGTTCCCTGAGGGGCCTCAGACGGAACCACAACACCTACTCTATTTATATTTCACTGTAAACCCAGTATAATCATCTTCCCTAATCTATTTATATTTTCACTGTAAACCCTGTTTTAGCAACTGGGTTTTTTTTTCTCTTCATCTGGAATCCCTTGATTTAATATTATTCCAAATAAGGTAAAAATTACCCATCTCCCACAGAAAAGATGGGAATTATTAAGGCAGTTCCAGAAAAGTGGACTGTTTTTGCTCCTCGGAGATAGCAAATGAAGGACGTCAAAATTTTGCTCAAAGGGTTGTTTCTAGTGAACAATCACTGCTTTGCATTATAGCAGGAAACATAACACTAATATGCACTTAATACTAGCAATAAGATGTCTTCTCTTAGGATATATCTATTTGTCAAGAAAATAGTTTTAGAATGCATTGACCCCATTACTTTCAATAACTACTGGGACAATTGCTTATCATCCACCCATCCATCCATCCATCCATCTGAAAATTCAGCTGGCTAGGTTCAAATTAAATTAGTGAATGATCTGCACCAACTAAAACCACAAGAGTGGTTTCTGCATCTGGGAAGCTCTCTAGATCTGGCAGAATATGTCACTCTGGAAACTAAAAGAAAGAAAAGGAAGCCTTTTGTTATTTAAGACTATGTTTGGGAAAACTTATAATATGGAACAGTGTTCCCTCTAATTTTTTTGGGGGGTGGACGGAAAAGTATAGTGTCTGAGCGGCAGTCCCTTTGGGACTGGGCGGCACAGAAATAATAAACAAACAAACAAACAAACAAACAAAAAACCCACCCTGTTTTGCCTCAGAGAATTTCAAAATAAAATACTGTACTGTGTGTCTATAACAGTGAGCTCATAATAGGGCAACTCTATCAATATCAAAATGCCACTTAAATAGTTGAGCTAGTTTCAAACTAGATTTTGATTTTCTTTCTCTCTTCCTTACTCCCATTCTTTTTCTTTCTCTTTTCCTTCCTCTCTCTTTTCTATCTGTTTCTCTCTCTTCCTCTCTTCCTCTCTCTCTTCTTCCCTCTCACTCTTTCCCTCTCGGCTTCTGGGCAGGTTTGGAAAACTCTGAGTTGATGATTATTTTTAAGTGAGTGATTGCTCACTGCTCAGCTTAGAGGGAACTATGATATGGAACACTATTGCAATATGACATTATTGAAATAAAATAAAATAATATGTTCTTCTTTCCCAATGCCTTAGTGAGATTATTAGGAATACAGGCAAGGATGTTGTGACCTTCATATTATTCCATTCCATGAAATGTACTTTTTTTTAAAAAAAGAAATCTACAGTGGAACCCCGACATAAGAGCTGCTCTACTTAAGAGCAACTCGAGATAAGAGCTGGGAGGGGAGAGATATTTTTGTTCTACTTACAAGCCCAAATTCGAGATACAAGCGCCAAGGAGCTGTCTCCTGAAGCCAAACGCTAACTTCCGCGTTCGGCTTCAGGAGACAGCTGCGAAGCGGCGCGCGTGTTTTAAAAGGTTGCAGCCGGCCTGGGGGGCTCGGGGGGGTGCTTGCAGCTTTCTTTCTTGCTCTTTTTCTTTCTCTCTTTTACCTTCCCTTCCTCTATTTCTTTTCTTTCTCCTTCCCACCTTCTTCCCTCCCTCCCTCCCTTCACTCATTCCTCTCTTACTCTCCCCTTTCATAAGTTTCCTTGCTTCCTTCCTCTGTTCCTGTCCCTTCCCTCTTTCCTTCCTTCCTTCCCACCCTCCGTCCATTCATTCACCCATTCCTCTCTTGATCGCTTAAAGCCGGTCCCTGGTGCAAAAAGGGTTGGGGACCTCTGTCCTACAGGATTGGGTGGCAGAGAAGTTGAACATATGTAAATTTAAAAGTTTAAGAAAGTTTACAAGTTAAGTGAAAGAAACTTCATTATTCATTTATATGTACATGTACATTTCTTCATTAAAAACATGTCTTTCTGCATAATTTAGACTAACTTTGTGAGTTTTTTGAGGGCTGGAACCAATTAAAATTATTTACAATAATTCCTATGGGGAAAAGTCGTTCGAGATAAGAGCTGCTCGACTTAAGAGCCCAGGTCCGGAACGAATTAAACTCGTATCTCGAGGTACCACTGTATCTGTATTCTCATAAGCAGTTTGCTTAATATATAAATTTTTGTGTGGTGTTTACAATAAGACATAAAATAAAGGCTCCCTTGAGCTGATGATGATTCTTGCTGATGTTCCCAGTTGAAAATCAAAGTTTTTCCCCCCTTTTTTAAAAATGTTCATTACTAAGTTCAAAAACAAAACCAGAAGAAATTTGAAAGAAACATTTCAGCAACAGTAGAATAACAAGAAAAAAACTGGCTTCTTCTTTGTGTAAAATTGAGGAATGTCAGAGGAAAGTTGGAGGTGGCATGTTTGGAACTCCAGAATTTAAAATGAAACCCTGGTTACTTTAATCTAAATAGGGGATATAACTTGGTCTAGCTATGGTACATGTAGAATGTCCCCTGGTCAATAATATTATCCAGTTAAGAGGAGCAGGAAGCTGCCTCCAGGCAAAATTGGTCAGTGAAATGGACCAAGGGTCTGATTTGATACAAGGCATCTGTTCAGAAGGTATAAATATGCACACTTCCCTAGACTGGGCCTTTGGGCATGTGCTGGACATGAGATTTGGAGCGTTCTCAGGCCTCAGGCAATAGCACATAATTTTGCCCAATGACCCAGGAATCTTAAATATTATATAGGCTGCTGGAGTCTTGTGATATTGCCCAAACTAGAATACCAAACTGGAGTTCAGTGAACTCAAATTAGAAACATAGAAACATAGAAGATTGACGGCAGAAAAAGATCTCACGGTCCATCTAGTCTGCCCTTATACTATTTCCAGGATTTTAGGATGGATATATCTTTATCCCAGGCATGTTTAAATTCGGTTACTGTGGATTTACCAACCACATTGGCTGGAAGTTTGTTCCAAGCATTCACTACACTTTCAGTAAAATAATATTTCCCCACGTTGCTTCTGATCTTTCCCCCAACTAACCTCACTGCTAGCTGTAGTTCAGCAGTTCAAATCTCACCACCAGCTCAAGGTTGACTCAGCCTTCCATTCTTCCGAGGTGGGTAAAATGAGGACCCAGATTGTTGGGGGGCAGTATGCTGATTTTGTAAATTGGTTAGAGGGCTGTAAAAGCACTAGGAAGCGGCATATAAGTCTAAATGCTATTGCTATAAATCAGTGTTTCCCAACTTTGGCAACTTGAAGATATCTGGACTTCAGCTCCCAGAATTCCCCAGCCAGCATTTGCTGGCTGGGGAATTCTGGGAGTTGGAGTCCAAATATCTTCAAGTTGCCAAGGTTGGGAAACACTGCTACAAATGAACCACTGGGTGGACCAGTGGTCTTGATAGATAAGCATTCAAAGAGTCTGATTTTTAAAAAAAGAGAGAGAAGGAGAAAGTATCTAAATGGTTAACAAGGTAATGGTAAGAAATATTGACCTTGATTTGTTTAGCTAAGATGTAAAGATTTCTGAAGGTCAAAGGTTTTTTTGTGTAGTGTTTTGGAGTCTAACTGTGGCTGACCCGCTAACATTAAGCTGCTGTGGCCTATAGTTTTGAAGAGTGGAGCTAACTGGGGGGAGTGATGAGAAGGGGGGAGAGAACAGGAAATGGAATGAGGTGTTTCAGGAAGTTGTCAGGAGTTGACTGATTGATTCCAGATGGAAAGGGTCACCCTCCATGACCCAGGAAATACTCACGGGGGGGAAAGCTGTTGGCTGGTGGAAGGGGAGGTCTTGGGAGCTGGAGACTATGGAAGAATGTCTGCTTCCTTTAAACACACACACACATACATACACACACACACACACACAATACTATGCACTTTCAGTTATTCAATATATAATATTTGTTCAGCAAAAGATTCAGTAAGAATGTGCATGGATTAAATAACCATTGCAATCCACAGTTTTTAAGATTTATTTATTTATTTATTTATTTATTTATTTATTCATTCATTCATTCATTCATTCATTCACTTATTCACTTATTCACTTATTCACTTATTCACTTATTCACTTACTTACTTACTTACTTACTTACTTACTTACTTACTTACTTACTTACTTACTTACTTATTAGATTTGACCGCCGCCCCTCTCCATAGATTCGGGGCGGCTCATAACAATAATAAAAACAATGTACAACTAATCTAATATTTAAAAATCTCTAAAAATCCCTTATTTAAAAAGCAAGACAGACACACAAACAAACATACCATGCATAAACTATATAGGCCTGGGGGAGATGTCTCAATTCCCCCATGCCTGACGACAGAGGTGGGTTTTGAGGAGCTTACGAAAGGCAAGGAGGGTGGGGGCAATCCTAATATCTGGGGGGGGGCTGGTTCCAGAGGGTCGGGGCCGCCACAGAGCAGGCTCTTCCCCTGGGTCCCGCCAGATGACACTGTTTAGTCAACGGGACCCGGAGAAGGCCAACTCTGTGGGACCTAACTGGTCGCTGGGATATCATGCGGCAGAAGGCGGTTCCGGAGATATTCTGCTCCGATGCCATGAAGGGTTTTATGGGTCATAACCAACACTTTGAATTGAGAATTATGGTGGCAATGCATATAGTGAAAGGATGCACTTAATCCTAGCAATAAGATGTCTTCTCTTAGGATATGTCCATTTGTCAAGGAAATAGTTTTAGAATGCATTGACCCCATTACTTTCAATAACTACTGGGACAATTGCTTATCATCCATCCATCCATCCATCCATCCATCCATCCATCCATCCATCCATCCATCCATCCATCTGAAAATTCAGCTGGATAGGTTCAAATTAAATTAGTGAATGATCTGGACTAACTAAAACCACAAGAGTGGTTTCTGCATCTGGGAAGCTCTCTAGATCTGACAGAATATGTCACTCTGGAAATTAAAAGAAAGAAAAGGAAGCCTTTTGTTATTTAAGACTATGTTTGGGAAAACCTATAAGGAACTTAAAAGCCAGGTCCTTTGCAATTGGAGCTGACTTGCTAGATCCGGTCTAAGATTCTTCTACCATCCCATTTCCAAAATTTCCCAGCCAAAGGTATCTGGAGTTCACGAGTAAGATATGCTGTAACCATAATTAGTGGCAAATTCCTTAACAGCCAACACTCAGCGATCCATGGCCCTTAATCCAGAGGTGAGCAATTTGTGGCTCTTGGCTTAATATCAAAAGCATAGTTCAGGAACATTGTTCATTCCTAGGAGCTGTCTCCTTTTGGCCAAAGACGTTTGAAACATTTTGCACAACACTAATCTCTACACTGGCGAAAAGCCAGTGATAGATGGTGGCAAAAAGCCATCCTTGACGATCCATCAAGGCATGGATTATCCCCATGCAGACATCAAGAAGGTTCTTCTTCCACCACTCTTGAGACACAGAATAGGGAATGCTCATCCGAGCTTAAAAGAATGAGCAGCCTGTTTTAGAAGGCCATTGACAACGTATCTGGAGACTACGTTCTTCAGGATTTAAATGTCATCATCAACATTTTGAACTGTGTGCAGCAGCAGTAGTTGTAACGGAATATGTACCTGCAGAAGCAGAGGAGATGTAGAAGATTGTTAGTACTGTGTGTATAACTTTTTATTTTATTTTATTTTATTTATTGGATTTGTATGCCGCCCCTCTCCATGGACTCGGGGCGGCTAACAACAGTGATAAAAACAGAATGTAAAAATCCAATACTAAAACAGCTAAAAACCCTTGTTATAAAACCAATCGTACATACAAAGATACCATGCATAAATTGTAGAAGCCTAGGGGGAAAGATTATCTTAATTCCCCCATGATTGACGGCAAAGGTGGGTTTTGAGGAGCTTACGAAAGGCAAGGAGGGTGGGGGCTATTCTAATCTCTGGGGGGAGTTGGTTCCAGAGGGTCGGGGCCGCCACAGAGAAGGCTCTTCCCCTGGGTCCCGCCAAACGACATTGTTTAGTTGACAGGACCCAGAGAAGACCCACTCTGTGGGACCTAACTGGTCGCTGGGATTCGTGCGGCAGAAGGCGGTCCCTGAGATAATCTGGTCCGGTGCCATGAAGGGCTTTATAGGTCATAACCAACACTTTGAATTGTGACCGGAATCTGATCGGCAACCAATGCAGACTGCGGAGTGTTGGTGTGACATGGGCATATTTAGGGAAGCCCATGATTGCTCTCGCAGCTACATTCTACACGATAACTAGTTGGGTTTTCCAATATATAACTTAAGCCAGCAATGTATGGTTAAAGAAATGAGAGGCTGGGCAATTTAACGCCCAGCCGACAGTTGCCGATGGCGGGAACAAACTCGGTATCGCCTATCAGTTGGGTGCGTTCCCCGCGGTAGCGTGGGAACGCCCCTGACTACCCAGTGGCCGCTCGGGCATTCTGGGAGGCCGGGGGCGGGGAGTGCACCCTTTATCAGGGCTGGCTCACCCCCGGCTTCCCTTGACCCCCTGAGCTTACAACTGAGTGGACACCCACCCACCCTCCACTCAATCCAGGGTGTTTGTATAGGTCGCCTGGTTTGGGGCCGAGTAGGAATTTTTTGCAATCTTATAGCATTTGGTACGGATTGTTTTTTCACCTACTCCATCCTGGATGAAGAGAAGGATTTGTGGTTATGGGGTGCATCTGTATGTAAATAGGTTTTGACTCAACAATTGGATGTATATATACTTGGTCACTATATGGCAGAAACGGGGCGGAAAGGGTATCAGTAGCAACTGTGTGTTCTCCCTTGGGCATCTATTGTAAGATGATTGGCACCTCCGTCGCACAACTCATGCTTCCTCCACGGATGGAGCAGTGTGAAGTTGGTTCCCTTGGGGCTCACCCACGTCATTTCCGGTTCCGGGTCATGCAGGGTGAGCCCTCCCACACACTGGGCGTGGCTTCCGGGCTGGGTATAGGCGGGGCATACCTCACCCGGACCTGGCATGGAGTGACGCCCATTTAGTTGCCCAATCATGTTTGTGTTCAGGAAACTCCGCCCCCTTTTAGTGCCCCCTGCGGGTTGCTAAAATATTTATAGTGCTACAGTCTACCTTCCAGACTGGGGAAGGAAATCCTTCATTAATATAACCAGAAGAATTAGGACATCTACTAAATCTATCTTCCATACTGGAAAGTAAATTCTACCTAACATTATAAGACATAAAACATGCCTCCAATTACATCTTCCTTGATACCAAAACAGAGGTAAAATTCAGCAGGTTCTGATAGGTTCTGGAGAACTGAGAGCAGAAATCTTGAGTTGTTTGGGGAACTGGCAAATACCACCTCTTGCTGGCCCCAGAGTGGAGTGGAAATGGGAATTTTGCAATATTCTTCCCCCAGAAATGATGGAGATTTTGCAATAATTATTCCCCCTGGAGTGGATGGGAATGGAAATGTTGCCATATCCTTCCCCCTGAAGTGGGATGGGAATGGACCTTTGGAGTATCCTTACCCTGGATTGTGGTGGGAATAGGGATGGAGTGGAGAGGGAATGGGGATTTTGCAATATCCTTACCCCAAGAGTAGGGAGGGAATAGACATTTTGCAGTATCCTTACCCTAGATTGTGGTGGGAATAGGGAGTTTACAATATCCTTCTTCTAAGTGTGGGGAAGGTATGGGGATTTTACAGTATCCTTCCCCCAAGAGTGGGGAGAGAATGGAAATTTTGCAGTATCCTTGCCCTGAAGTGGGGAGGGAATGGGAATTTTGCAATATCATTCCCTCAGGAATGGGGAGGGAATGGGGATTTTGCAGTATCATTCCCCTGGATTCTGGTGGGAATAGGGATTTTGCAATATCTTTACCGCAGGAGTGGGGAGGGAATGGGGATTTTGCAATATCCTTCCCCCAGGAGTGGGGAGGGAATGGGGATTTTGCAGTATCCTTCCCCTGCCATGCCCACCAAACCACACCCACAGAACCAGTAGGGAAAATTTTTGAATTTCAGCCAAACCATTGAGCTTTCTGAATGCTGCCGTCCTCTGCTTCTTGGATATCAAACTTTACAGTGTACAGTGTTCCCTCGATTTTCCCGGGTTCGAACTTCGCAAAAAGTCTATACCACGGTTTTTCAAATATATTAAAAAATACTTAATGCGGGTTTTTTTCCTATATCCTGGCCAATGACATCATATCATCGTCAAACTTTCGTCCACCTTTAATAAATATTTTTTTAAATAAACTTTAATAAATAAACATGGTGAGAAATAATCTAAATGGTTGCCAAGGGAATGGGAAATTGCAATTTAGGGGCTTAAAGTATTAAGGGAAGGCTTGTGACACTGTTCATAGCCAAAAGTAGTGTATTTACTTCCGCATCTCTACTTCGCGGAAATTAGACTTTCACGGGCGGTCTCGGAACGCATCCCCCGCGAAAATCGAGGGAACACTGTATACATTTTTAATCTGGATGTAAACTCTATTAACATGTTACGTGATTGGCTATTTATCTCTATCTGCACGGATGATTAGAAGGCAGTGTTTTGTCTGTTTGCAGTTAGATTTGTGTCTGTTATACGAAGGTGTAGCAGCCCGCTCTTCAGTTTACATTTGGTTACAATTTAAAATCGTCTCGTAAATATTTCAGACACTGGAATAATTCAGCCTTATTCCCTTGTTGCCGTAGGGTGGCCTGGGCTGGCCAGCGAGAGATTAAAATTTATTTCCATTGTTTAAGGGAAAATAATGAACTGCATCTGCTGGAGCTGTGACGTTTCATAGGGGAACAAGGTCCCAACTCCACCTAGAGTGTCAAATGACAAAACCTTTTTGGCAAACAAAAGCAACACGTTTTGGGGCAGGAATGCAAAGGCACCCTTAATGTAAAGTATGACAAGTGCCTTTTGGAATGAATTAAACTCATATCGAGGAGAGAGAGAGAGGAAGAGAGAGAGAGAGAGAGAAAGAGAGGGGGGAGCGAGGGGGAGGGGGGAAGAAAGAGAGAGAAAGAGAGAGGGAGACAAAGAGAGATGGAGAGGGAAAGAGACAGGGGGAGAGAGGGGGAAAGAAAGAGAGAAAGAGAGGGAGAGAAAGAAAGTGAGAGGGAGAGAGAAAGAGAGAGAGTGGGAGAGATGGGGAAAGAGAGAGAGAAAGAAAGAGGGAAAGAGAGGGGGAAAGAAAGAGACAGAACGAGAACAAGAGAAAGACAGTGGGAGAGAGAAAGAGAAAGAGAGAAAGAAAGAGAGAGAGTGTGGGAGAGGGGGGAAGAAAGAGAGAAAGCAAGAGGGAGAGAGGGAGAAAGAGAGAGGGAGAGAGAAAGAGAGAGAGTGGGGGAGAGGGGGAAAGAAATAAAGAGAGAGGGGGGGAGAAAGAAAAAGAAATAGAGAGAGAAAGGGATAGAGAGAGGGAGGGAGAGAGGGAAAGAAAGAGAAAGAAAGAGAGAGGGGAGAGGAAGAGGGGGAGAGAGGGAGGAAAGAAAGAGAGAAAGAGAAAGAGAAGGGGAGAGAGAGGGAAATAGAGAGAAAGAAAAAGAAAGAGGGAGAGAGAGAGAGAGAGGGAGGGAGGGAGAAAGGAGATGGAAAAGAAATAATTGATCAGCTGTTGAAGACTGTTTTGCAATGGAATATCCAATATAAAGCAATCTTCCTTGCACCTTGTGAAGTTTTGATTCTTTTCTCTCTGTCATTCACTCCTACATGTCAATCCTACTTTTTCTCTCTTGTCACTCACAACTAAAACTCACAACTACAGGTATAATGTCTTAGTTGTTTTCCTGAATCTGAGGATGTTTCCAATATTCCCTTTATCCATACAGCTTCCTCTTTGTTTGCAGTTTTGCCTTGCCTGCTCTTAGCTTGGAAATGGAGCTTTCCTTTTATTTCCAGGATATCCATATGTTGTCAAAGCATACTGCAAGTTTTATTTATTTATACTTCATATTTCTGAACCACCCCACCTCCTTTCCTTTACAAGTGTTGTCTCCCTCATGTCTCTTTTTGTCTCTTTAATATTCTATGATGGGTTACACACAAGATGCTTCAATTAGACACCTAGAAACAACCAGTGTTTCTGAACGAGAGGATATTCAGGTCAGATTAAGGAGAGATGAATGATGGAAGAGAGAGATTAAGAGGAAGCAATTAGCCTGTGGAACTCACTACAGGAAGATGCAATGAGGGGCACCAACTTGAAAGCTTCCTTCCTTTCTTCCTTCCTTCCTTCCTTCCTTCCTTCCTTCCTTCCTTCCTTCCTCACAGTCTCCCACTTTCTAGTCCAGATTTTTTTTTCTGTATAGAAGATGCTTTTGTGGAGATATATTTTTCTCTGCATATTTCCCAGTACGGCAGTTTCTCCCCCCACCCCTTCCTAGCACTTTCATTCATTCATTCATTCATTCATTCATTCATTCATTCATTCATTCATTCATTCATTCATTCATTCATTCATTGGAGTTATATGCAATTAATATAACTTCCTTGCAAGTTGAGGGTCCACTGTTTTTTCTTTTGGACCAACCAAGTTATGGTCCTCTGGATTGCAACAGGAATTGACCAACTATCTGGTCACCCAAGTTTGACATTATGGATTGAAAGAGAAGGGCTCACCCAAATTTTCTCCTTATTTCCAGATTGAATCCTTTGTCTCAAATATAAAAAAAATATTTTATTTATGTATTTATTCGACTTCTATGCCACCCAACCCCGAAGGACTTTATTGAAAGCACTTTATTTATTTAGCCATTGTAGGGCTTTTAAGATTCACCCACGTTTCTTCAACACTCCGTGGGTTGCATTGGCTGCCGATCAGTTTCCGGTCACAATTCAAAGTGTTGGTCATGACCTTTAAAGCCCTACATGGCATTGGACCTGATTACCTCCGGAACCGCCTGCTACCGCACGAATACCAGCGACCGATAAGGTCCCACAGAGTTGGCCTTCTCCGGGTCCCGTCGATGAAACAATGTCGTCTGGCGGGACCCAGGGGAAGAGCCTTCTCTGCGGCGGCCCCGGCCCTCTAGAACCAACTCCCCCCAGAGATTAGAATTGCCCCCACCCTCCCTTTCTTTCGTAAACTACTCAAGACTCATTTATACCGCCAGGCATGGGGGAGTTGAGATATTCCTTCCCCCTAGGCCATTACAAGTTATGCATGGTATGTTTGTGTGTATGTTTGGTTTTATAAATAAGGGTTTTTAGCTGTTTTATTATTGGATGGTCACATGCTGTTTTATCATTGTTGTTAGCCGCCCCGAGTCTACGGAGAGGGGCGGCATACAAATCCAATAAATTATTATTATTATTATTATTATTATTATTATTATTATTATTATTATAATAAAAGAGCACAACAGTAAAGTACACAAAGAAGATAACAAATCACTCAATAAAACACAAAGGAAGGATAAAACTTTGGGCAGGAAAACCACTGACGTACTTTCTTCACCCATTCCACCAGGTGTCAGCAAAATAAGAGAATAAAATCAGGGACAAATGTCCATATGGAGATTCTCAGTCATCTGCGATGATCCAAAAGGCACTTCCCCCCAAAAAAAGGCAACGGGGATTTGTTTTTCGTTGAAAAAGTTTTGCTTCTCATCCAAGAGAACTGAAGAAGCTTCTTGGATGAGAAGCAAAATGTATTCAAGGAAAAACAAAAAAACCCCATTGCCTTTTGAAAAAAGAACCTTTAGGAAATCAGGGATAGGACCTGCCTTATTGAGAGGACAATTCATCCAACCCTCCCTCTCCTTTTATTTATTTATTTATTTTGTCCAATACACAATAATACACAATGAAGGTTATAGAGGATATAGTAGAGAAGAAATACGAGATATAGGAGAGACTATAGGACAGGGGACGGAAGGCATTCTAGTGCGCTTATGTACGCCCCTTACTGACCTCTTAGGAATCTGGATAGGTCAACCGTGGATAGTCTAAGGGTAAAATGTTGGGGGTTTGGGGATGATACTACGGAGTCCGGTAAAGAGTTCCACGCTTCAACAACCTGATTACTAAAGTCATATTTTTTACAGTCAAGTTTGGAGCGGTTGATGTTAAGCTTGAATCTGTTGTGTGCTCTTGTGTTGTTGTGGTTGAAGCTGAAGTAGACTTTGACAGGCAGGACATTGCAACATATGATCTTGTGGGCAATACTTAGATCATGTTTAAGGCGTCGTAGTTCTAAACTTTCAAAACCCAGGATTGTAAGTCTAGTTTCGTAGGGTTTTCTGTTTCGAGTGGAGGAATGAAGGGCTCTTCTGGTGAAGTATCTTTGAACATTTTCAAGGGTGTTAATGTCTGAGATGCGATATGGGTTCCAAACAGATGAGCTGTATTCCAGGATGGGTCTGGCAAAAGTTTTGTAAGCTCTGGTAAGTAGTGTGAGATTTCCAGAGCAGAAGCTACGTAGGATTAGATTAACAACTCTTGAGGCCTTCTTAGCGATGTTGTTGCAGTGGGCTTTGGCACTTAAATCTTTAGTTATTAGTATCCTGAGGTCCTTGACCGAGTGGGGATTATCTGTGATAATTTATTTATTAAATTTGTATTTGAAGTTCTGATTCTTTTTGCCGATGTGTAGGACAGAGCATTTGCTGATTGAGATTTGGAGTTGCCGTGTGTTGGACCAGTCAGAAACTGAGTCTAGGTCTTTTTGTAGAGTACTTGTGTTATCAGTGGTGTTGAAGAGTTTTACATCATCTGCAAAAAGAACACAGTTGCTTGTGATGAGGTCGCAAAGATCATTGATGTAGAGAATGAAGAGTGTATGTCCCAGTAGGATAACTTGAGGACTTCTACCTTGGGGGGCTTCTGCTCCGGCAATCTCACACTACTCATAAGAGCCTACAAAACTTTTGCCAGACCCATCCTTAAATACAAGCTCATCTGTCTGGAACCCATCCCACATCTCGGACATCAACACCCTTGAAAATGTCCAAAGATATTTCACCAGAAGAGCCCTTCACTCCTCCACTCGAAACAGAATACCCTACGAAAATAGACTAACAATCCTGGGTCTAGAAAGCTTAGAACTATGGTGCCTAAAACACGATTTAAGTATTGCCCACAAGATCATATGCTGCAACGTCCTACCGGTCAATGACTACTTCAGCTTCAACCACAACAACACAAGAGCACGCAATAGATTCAAACTTAATATTAACCGCTCCAAACATGACTGTAAAAAATATGATTTCAACAATCGAGTTATCGAAGGGTGGAACTCATTACCGGACTCAATAGTGTCAACCCCTAACCCCCAACATTTCTCCCTTAGACTATCCATGATTGACGTCTCCAGGTTCCTAAGAGGTCAGTAAGGGGCATACATAAGTGCACTGGTGTGCCTAACGTCCCCTGTCCAATTGTCTTTCCTTTATCTCATATATCATATATATTATATTTATTTATTTATTATTTAGATTTGTATGCCGCCCCTCTCCGCGAACTTCCTTTTATATATCTTCTCCTCTATTTTTACATACTGTATTATCTTTATATATATTACTTCATGTCTATTCTCTTCCATATGTATTGTGTATTGGACAAATGAATAAACAAACAAACAAACAAACAAATAAATAAATAAAAAACACCGCTTTTAACAGGGACGGGTGTTGATATGGAGCTTCCTATTTTGACCACTTGTTGCCTGTTAGACAGAAATGCAGTAATCCAGGTGTGGAGGGATCCTGAGATGCCATAGGATTTGAGCTTTTGAAGTAGTTTGTCATGGACCACTGAATCAAAGGCTTGTAATCTTGTACCTGCCCCTTCAGACAGCGGGAGTGGGAAATACAGGAAATGTAAGTACTGTGTTAGCACAGCAGTGAAATTGGTGCCTTGCTACTTCCTGCCTTTGAGATGTTTCCATTCTGTCTTTAGTACATCGATCAGAAGAGTGCTATGATCCCATTCACAAACCATTACATCTTTATAATGCCAGGGCTGTTTTTTCCTTTGCTGTCTCCATTCCTCTTCCTTTGAGTTTTTTAAATTTGAGTTTTGTATTCTGCCCTTCTCCTTAGACTCAGGGCGGCTTACAACATGTTAGCAATAGCACTTTTGAACAGAGCCAGCATATTGCCCCCACAATCCGGGTCCTTCAAAGTGAATCGATTCAGCTATCAAAATCAAACCATGGATTCACTTCATCTTGGGCTAGTACGCATTGCTGCTACTACCGCAATCAAAATAGAAAAGCTGTTTTTCATCCATTGTAATAGGTTAATCCCTACAAGGATTGGATTTACTTTTGTGAAACAAGGATGTGAGCTTAAACTTGGTTAGGTAGTGAAAAATGGGAATGTGATTTATTTGCTTTTCTCTCTTTTTTTTAAACATCCAGGTTGTGTTATCAACAACAGTGAATGTTGATGGACATGTCTTGGCGGTGTCGGACAATATGTTTGTTCACAACAACTCAAAACATGGACGAAGAGCAAGGAGACTTGATCCTTCAGAAGGTAGGTTTACTTCATTGATCTTAAGGATGATGGTGGTGATGATGATGATGATGATTAATATTATTATTATTTATTAGATTTATATTCCGCCCCTTTCTGATGGTGGAAGTAGAAACATAGAAACATAGAAACATAAAAGACTGACGGCAGAAAAAGACCTCATGATCCATCTAGTCTGCCCTTATACTATTTCCTGTATTTTATCTTACAATGGATATATGTTTATCCCAGGCATGTTTAAATTCAGTTACTGTGGATTTACCAACCACGTCTGCTGGAAGTTTGTTCCAAGCATCTACTACTCTTTCAGTAAAATAATATTTTCTCATGTTGCTTTTGATCTTTCCCCCAACTAACTTCAGATTGTGTCCCCTTGTTCTTGTGTTCACTTTCCTATCAAAAACACTTCCCTCCTGAGCCTTATTTAACCCTTTAACATATTTAAATGTTTCGATCATATCCCTCCCTTTTCCTTCTGTCCTCCAGACTATACAGATTGAGTTCATGAAGTCTTTCTTGATACGTTTTATGCTTAAGACCTTCCACCATTCTTGTAGCCCATCTTTGGACCCGTTCAATTTTGTCAATATCTTTTTGTAGTCATCCAAGATAGACTACCTTCAAAAGAATGCAAAATAACTTGTCTGGTGGCATGGGTTTTATCCACAAACCTCCATCCCAATGTTTTTACACACCTGGATTCCTCCAGGATAAAGTTTTTCCCAAAGTCTTCCAAAACCAGATGTCATGTTGTAATTTTTATCAAGCAATAGGAAGGAAAAAATATTTACAAATATAACTGGAAAATAATCAGTTTAATGGTGATGAATTTGAATACATTTTTAAGATCGGTGAGGTCAAATTGAATTGAGTTTCTCTCCTGGACTAGTTTTGGCCATCACTTGCCAAGTCCTCCCAAATGGCAAAATAGGACAAGTTGCACATTCCTATACTTGGTTTTTTGCACATCCTAAGATGTTCCAAGGATGTCCTTTGAAAGCATATTTGAATACATTTCTTTCCTTTTTTCTGATCAAGAGTGCCTTATTAGTCCTCCTAGTCACAACAGTGATTGGCATACATTCAAACAAATGCTCTTAGTAGGCATTATTTTTACGTTTGACCAGAAGGTATGACATTTTAGGGACATAAAGAATATTGTAGAAGTATTGATTGGTGGACATATTTGTATGTCTACTTTGGATATACATTGTTCCCTCGATTTTCGTGGGTCTGAACTTCGCGAAAAGTCTATACCACGGGTTTTCAAAACTATTAATTAAAAAAATACTTCGCGGGTTTGTTCCCTATACCACGGTTTTTCCTGCCCGATGACGTCATATGTCATCGCCAAACGTTCGTCTGCCTTTAATAATTTTTTTTAAAATAAACTTTAATAAATAAACATGGTGAATAATAATCTAAATGGTTGCTAAGGGAATGGAAAATTGCAACTTAGGGGTTTAAAGAGTTAAGGGAAGGCTTGTGATATTGTTCATAGCCAAAAATAGTGTATTTACTTCCGCATCTGTACTTCGCGGAAATTCAACTTTTGCGGGCGGTCATGGAACGCATCCCCCGTGAAAATCGAGGGAACACTGTATAATGATACCTCAGTACTCATCATTGATTGATTCTGGGAGGTGCGATGTGTATCAAAGATGAGCATCAAGCACATTTTTCCCATAAGAAATAATGCAGCAGTGGGTTGCTCCTGGTTCAGCCCAGTTCTAAGAACCAGTGGTGGCAGGAGGCTGTGTCCACCCACCCAGGATGCTTCTGCGTATGTGGAGAAGCAGCGCATGTGGGCATGAACATGCACATGAACTGGTAATAAAGGGTTTTAGAACCCATTACTGGAATAATATAGTGAGTCACGAGACAACTGACACCAACTTCTAGCTTGTATGTTGAGTACTATTCTCTACATCAATAACCTTTGCGATTACATCCAAGCAACTGTGTCCTCTTTGCTGACAATGTAAAACTCTTCAACACCACCGATAACACAGCTACTCTCCAAAAAGACCTTGACGCTGTTTCTGAGTGGTCTAACACATGGCAACTCCAAATCTCAACTCGCAAATGCTCTGTCCTACACATTGGGAAGAAGAACCTGAACTCCAAATACGAACTGACTAATCAAATTATCACAGATAATCCCCACTCAGTTAAAGACCTTGGTATACTAATAGCAAAAGATTTAAGTGCCAAAGCCCACTGCAAAAACATAGCCAAGAAGGCTTCAAGAGTTGTAAACTTAATCCTACGTAGCTTCTGCTCTGGCAATCTCACACTACTTACCAGAGCTTACAAAACTTTTGCCAGACCCATCCTCGAATACAGCTCATCTGCTTGGAACCCATATCGCATCTCAGACATTAACACCCTTGAAAATGTCCAAAGAGCCCTTCACTCCTCCACTCGAAACAGAATACCCTACGAGACTAGACTTTCAATCCTGGGCCTAGAAAGTTTAGAACAAAGACGCCTTAAACAAGATCTAAGTATTGTCCACAAGATCATATGCTGCAACGTCCTACCTGTCGGTGACTACTTCAGCTTCAACCACAACAACACAAGAGCACACAACAGATTTAAACTTAATATTAACCGCTCCAAACTTGACTGTAAAAAATATAACTTCAGTAACCGAGTTGTTGAAGCGTGGAACTCATTATCGGACTCCATAGTGTCATCCCCAAACACCCAACACTTTACCCTTAGATTATCTACGGTTGACCTATCCAGATTCCTAAGAGGTCAGTAAGGGGCGAGTACAAGTGCACTAGAGTGCCTTCCGTGCCCTGTCCTATTGGTCTCCTATTCCTTTCTTCTATTCCTATATCTCTTCTTCTATTCTTTCACTGATATGTTCTATTACTATATCTTCTTTTCTATTCTTTCTTAGATATATTTTACTATGAGTATCTCCTCTATAACCTTCATCATGTATTTTACTATGTGTATATAGATATATACCCACTAAAACCCTCATTGTGTATTGGACAAAATAAATAAAATAAAATAAAATACTAAACAATTGATATGTACCGGGCAAAATTTTTGTGTCAAAATGCTTTGAGTACCAAATTCAATGAGGTTCAAAGCAGTTGAGTACCAACTTGTGTCCCACCGTATATCCAATACTAGGTATATGCTTGAACTAAACTTTGAGAAGCTTGATTTTCCTGAAAACTATCTTGAAGAAGACCCAAGTTATATGGTTTATCATCTCATTGATAAAGGAAGTGTGTAGCTGCATACCTCTAGAAGGCATCATCAAGGTTATTTATTTATTTAGTTAGTTAGTTAGTTAGTTAGTTAGTTAGTTAGTTAGTCCAATACATAATACACATTGAAGAGAAAAATATGTAATAATATAAGTAAAGAAAAGAATAGAATAGAAGATATAAAAGTATAGGTGAACATATTTGAAAGGAAGAAAAGATAAATGAGATAAGGAGAGACTATTGGACAGGGGACGGAAGGAACACTGGTGCACTTATGCAAGCCCCTTACTGACCACTTAGGAACCTGGAGAGGTCAATCGTGGATAGTCTAAGGGAAAAATGTTTGGGGTTAGGGGTTGACACTACTGAGTTGGGTAATGAGTTCCACGCTTCGACAATTCGGTTGCTGAAGTCATATTTTTTACAGTCAAGTTTGGAGCGGTTAATATTAAGTTTGAATCTGTTGCGTGGTCTTGTGTTGTTGCGATTGAAGCTGTGTGCAATATACCAAACAGCCAAGGCAGTTTGAATCATCCTAAAAATTCTACCCTCGCAGGAAATTCTCTCAATTTATAGCATCTTGTTTTCTAATTTGAAACTGGTGGTTCTGTTCAAGTACAGAAAACTACAGCCTCGTCAAGGAGTGATCAAGACAAAAATATGGATAGGCTGTCTGTCTGGAAATGAGGAAAGTTGTGTGGGAATATCATCTTGGGAAGGATACCATGGCTGAGCATAAATCAAATGTAGTCCATCATCTTTGCAAAACATTTTTAAATGTCTGAAGATACAAATGGACAGGGGAGGAATTTTTTTTCCTGCTTTACAGAGAGAGGTTTTCCTTTGCTGTTAAAACCATGTGAGGTCTATTTGAACTTGTATCTCAGTACTTCAAAGTTACACCAATGTGAAATTTGACCGTGAAGTTAGAGATGACCTGGAAGCCCCAAGGGACCAGTTCAAACAGGTTCACCCAAACTGGTAGAGACTCACTGGTGAGATCACAATGACGTCACCGAACGGAATCAGTCGGTGCTGGTCTGTGGGTGCCACCATCTTCTTTTTTTGATTTTTTTAAAAAAAATATTTTTATTTTCCTTCTGAGCATGCTCAGAAGCTGAGCTCTGGCACTGTGCATGCAGTCACCATCTTTTTAAATTTTTATTACTATTTTCATTATTATTTTTCATTATTATTATTATTATTGTTGTTGTTTTGTTGTTGTTGTTATTGTTGTTTTGTTATTATTACTGTATTTATTTATTTATTTATTTGTTTGTTTGTTTGTTTGTTTATTTATTGGATTTGTATGCCGCCCCTCTCCGTAGACTCGGGGCGGCTAACAACAATAATAAAAACAACACGTAAATCCAATACTAAAACAACTAAAAAACCCTTATTGTAAAACTAATCATACATACAAACAAACATACCATGCATGAATTGTAAAGGCCTAGGGGGAAAGAATATCTCAATTCCCCCATGCCTGACGGCAGAGGTGGGCTTTAAGGAGCTTACGAAAGGCGAGGAGCGTGGGGGCAATTCTAATCTCCGGGGGGACTTGGTTCCAGAGGGCGGGGGCTGCCACAGAGAAGGCTCTTCCCCTGGGCCCCGCCAAACAACATTGTTTAGTTGACGGGACCTGGAGAAGGCCCCCTCCATGGGACCTAACTGGTCGCTGGGATTCGTACAGCAGAAGGCGGTCCCGGAGATAATCTGGTCCGGTGCCATGAAGGGCTTTATAGGTCATAACCAACACTTTGAATTGTGACCGGAAACTGATCGGCAACCAAAGCAGACTGCAGAGTGTTGGTGTGAAATGGGCATATTTTGGAAAGCCCATGATTGCTCTCGCAGCTGCATTCTGCACGATCTGAAGTTTCCAAACACTTTTCAAAGGTAGCCCCATGTAGAGAGCATTACAGTAGCCGAGCCTCGAGGTGATGAGGGCATGAGTGACTGTGAGCAGTGGTGCACCAGGCGAACCTGGGCAAATGCCCCCCTCGCCACATCATCATCATCATCATCATCATCATCATTATTATTATTAGTAGTAGTATTATTATTATTAGTATTATTATTGGTTTTTTCACTATTGCATATTGGCATGCAGTGAGTGCATGTGCCCACGAGGTAAGCTGGGACCCATCTCTGGCTCTAACCTTCAGAAAAGCCAGCTCTTGCTTATAATCAGCACAATTTCCTCTCATTTAAACTAAAGGAGATGAGCAAAACAAGGCAAGTATAACACAAGGACAGTACTACCCTGTTTCCCCGATAGTAAGACACCCCCGATTGTAAGACGTATCGGGGGTTTCAGGGGGGTCGGCTAATATAAGCCGTACCCCAAAAGTAAGACATATGTCTTACTTTCGGGGAAACACGGGGGTATTGCCGCCTCCCTCTCATCTAGCTGCGCGCCGCCTCCTGCCCACGTCCGCACCGTCCCCCTCTCCATACGTCGCTGCGTCTGCCACCTCCCTCTGATCTTAATGAGCGCCGCCCCTTGCCCACTTCCGCGCCGCCCCCCCTCCATAAGTCACGGCGTCTAAATGTTAATTTTATGGTTAAAACAAAAAATTCGACCAATTTTTTTCCAATATAAGACATACCCCGAAAGTAAGAGATAGTGGGGCTTTGGGGGATAAAAAGAAAGTAAGACACTGTCTTACTTTTGGGGAAACACGGTAGTACTGTATTAGGACTCTGAATGGGACAATCTATCCATCTACACCAGGATTTGGGGAAGTTGTGAACATCACAGCCTTGTCAAAATCAGGAAAAATCACAGCATTTATATCTGAGTCCAATTTTTTGTACCTGTGATATTGGGCAATATAAGGAAAGGACTGGAATAACATGGTGTCTGCATCCAATAAAAACAAAATAAAAACCTTTCTGCAGACCTGCTACAGTAGTTCAATTCTGGGCATTGGAGGGTCAAGGAAAGAAACTTGTATCCCTGACCCAGTTCCCCAGTGACGAGTTCATAATTGCCCAGTAGTGGCAGAGATATATTCACAAGTGACCCAGTTCTTTCCTTTCACTTTGCAATCTTTTGCATCCAGTTGTGCGCTTCAGCGGCAAGAATTTGGCTCATCGGCCGTGGCTAAATTCCATCTGCTGGACTGTTAGCTTACGCACTTAAGGAGATATTACTCACAGAGTGGGCCTTCTCTGGGTCCCGTCAACTAAACAATGTCGGTTGGCATTGGGGAAGAGCCTTCTCTGTGGCAGCCCCGACTCTCTGGAACCAGCTCCCCCCCCCAGAGATTAGAACTGCCCCTACCCTCCTTGCCTTTCGTAAACTCCTCAAAACCCACCTTTGTCATCAGGCATGGGGGAACTGAGATATCTCCCCCGGGCCTATACAATTTACGTATGGTATGTTTGTATGTATGTCTGTTTAATAATGGGGATTTTTAAATATTTTAAATTGTAAATTATTAGATTTGTTATGAACTGTTTTATTGTGTTGTGAGCCTCCCCGAGTCTACAGAGAGGGACGGCATACAAACAAACAAACAAACAAACAAACAAACAAACAAACAAACAAACAAATATTTCTTGCAGATCAAGTTGACCATTGCACCCTCCCCCGAAAAATGCTTGCATTGCCCCTGACTTTTCCTCCTCTTCCTCCTCCACCTCTCCCCCCCCACTTTACTCCTTCAATTTGGAAGAGCCAAGAGGCGACATGCTACATACATTCTGCTCGGGAATGCCAGGCGTTGGGCTCAGCTGGGCTGGAGTTGATCTTTGAGCAAATCAAGCCCCATTGACATCTTAGTTAAACAGAAACGGGACCCGCGCAAGATGTGTGTATGAAAAAGTGTCAGCCACTCGCTTAAACAAACGGCGCAAAACATAACAATGCGCAGAAGGGAAACTGACACTAATTGATTTTCGTTTGTTTGGCTAAGCGAGGCATCGGTCCGTCGTCTGCAGGCTGTGTTTTCAAGCAATTACAAATCGTTGGATCTGCTAAGCTTCAAATTGGATAATCGCCTTCGCTCTCTCCAAGCCTCATTCTGGCACCAGTTTTTCCCCCCCTCCTTTATTTTCTTCTTTTTTTAAAAAAAATAAAGCCCCGAGAAGCCCCTTTTGGGCCATTCCCCTGTAGCGAGTGAAATTGAGAAGGCTTTGTGACGTTACTGGAAGAGACAAGTTGCTCTATTATTTCATTAGACTTGTTTTGTTGCATTTCCCCACACACACACACACACACACACACACTCCTCCTGTTAAAATGTGCCCTGCTTCAACCTAGAGCAGAATTAATGAACTGGAAGAAAAATGATTGAATCAGTGAAGAATTCAGAGCAGTGTTAATTCTCCCCCAGCGGGCAGTGAAACCGTAGAAGAATACTCCCAAGCTTCTAACGCCTAGGAAACCTACCAGTATTTCCTTGACTGATTGAATGTGATTGACTGGCTGTTCAAAGCAGCCTTAGAGTTTTGGAACTCTGCCAAGCCTCCCTGTCCCCTTTGACCTTGTCAACATTGGGAATCGAGTGATGGATTGACTTTGGTTATGGACTGGAAAACCATCTTGGGGTCTTGATGGGATGTATAGTCCAGAGGCCTTGGATGGATGGGAAGGGAGGGGAGGGTAAGGTGGGGGATTTTACCCTACCGGGCGTGCTTAAATTGGGATGGAATGGGTGGGTTTTCACCATATTCAAGCCATCGGTAAAAACTCTTGTTTTCAGCACTTAGCACTGGAGGAAAAAGAAATATTTCATTTCACTTTTTTTCATTTATTCATTTGTCCAATACACAAATACATAGGAAGAAAAATAGACATGTGGTAATATATGTGAGGGTAAAAGTGAACTTAGAGGAGAGGATATATGAAAGGAAGAGAATATATATGATAAGTGAGAGAAACATAGAAACATAGAAGTCTGACGGCAGAAAAAGACCTCATGGCCCATCGAGTCTGCCCTTATACTATTTTCTGTATTTTATCTTAGGATGGATATATGTTTATCCCAGGCATGTTTAAATTCAGTTACTGTGGATTTATCTACCACGTCTGCTGGAAGTTTGTTCCAAGGATCTACTACTCTTTCAGTAAAATAATATTTTCTCATATTGCTCTTGATCTTTCCCCCAACTAACTTCAGATTGTGTCCCCTTGTTCTTGTGTATACTTTCCTATTAAAAACACTTCCCTCCTGGACCTTATTTAACCCTTTAATATATTTAAATGTTTCGATCATGTCCCCCCTTTTCCTTCTGTCCTCCAGACTATACAGATTGAGTTCATTAAGTCTTTCCTGATACGTTTTATGCTTAAGACCTTCCACCATTCTTGTAGCCCGTCTTTGGACCCGTTCAATTTTGTCAATATCTTTTTGTAGGTGAGGTCTCCAGAACTGAACACAGTATTCCAAATGTGGTCTCACCAGCACTCTATATAGTGGGATCATAATCTCCCTCTTCCTGCTTGTTATACCTCTAGCTATGCAGCCAAGCATCCTACTTGCTTTCCCTACCGACAATTGGACAGGGGACGAAAGGCACACCAGTGCACTTATGTACGCCCCTTAATATTTCTGTTTAATCAAAACAATTCGAGGAGCCATCAGATTATGACAAATACACTTGGGGTCTACTCAAAAAGACAGATGATAGCTTTTTAAAAAAATTATGAGGAACAGAATGCTAAGAAAAAAAGGAGAGGAAATGAGAAGAAAACAGGAAAATATGTATTTTTGTCAAGAAAAAAAACCTGGAAGTATCTAACTGCAGTTAATAAAGAATGGAGAGGAATGGAATAGAATAGGATAGAATAGAATGGAATATAATGGAATGGAATGGAATAGAACAGAACAGAATTTTATTGGTGAAGTGACCAGATCATGAGTTAGGTACGGCAGGCATTGACGGTGGGTAGGTGGGAACTACTGACAAAACTCACAAATCTTGCCTGTTCTTCCCCGTGAAAACACAGCTGGCAGAGGGGGGTTGCTTCTACGGTGTCCGCAGGGCCCCTGTCTTGTAGGCGTCGCTGGAGGGCTTGAAGGGCTGGGGGGAGACTGCAGTGGGAGTTGTGGGTTCCGCAGCGTCAGGGTAGGTTTGGCCTGTTGGTTTTTCAGGCACAGAAGTGCCTTGCCGGCTTGCAGTAAGCCCAGCAGCAGGAGGGCTGGATGAGCTAGAGGCATCGCGGCAGCGGTGATGGGGTGCTGCGGAGCCAGAGCGAGTGAGCGCACTTCTGCAAACTAGCCGCCCAAAAAAGTGGGAGCTTTTAAAAACAACACAGGATGCGGGATAAATTCCTAAGAAGTGGGACTGTCCCGCTAAAAGCAGGATGTCTGGTCACCTTATTGATTGGCCAAGTTTGATTGGACACACAAGGAATTTGTCTTGATGCCAACCTATATAAAGTGTACTTAAAGAAAAGATAAATTCATCAAAGATCTTGATGATAGGTTGAGATTCAGTAAATAGATTGAGATTCAGTAAAATTGAGGTCATTTCTGATACATCGTGTTTTCTTCACCCAATAAATTCCATCCTAATATTCAGAATAACAGCTTAAACAACCCACTGCTCAAACTCCGATATTTTCCAATATCATATTTTGTTTTTAAAAGGATGATTTACTTTTACCTTCCTATTCAGATTTGATTTGATTTTTAATGTTTTAAAAAACCAAGCCTGTATGTCCAGTTGAGAATCCTACCAGATTGAAAAATGAATACACTGCTCAAAAAAATAAATAAAGGGAACCCTCAAATAACACATCCTAGATCTGAATAAATGAAATATTCTCATTGAATACTTTGTTCTGTACAAAGTTGAATGTGCACAACAACATGTGAAATTGATGGTCAATCAGTGTTGCTTCCTAAGTGGACAGTTTGATTTCACAGAAGTTTGATTTACTTGCAGTTATATTGTGTTGTTTAAGTGTTCCCTTTATTTATTTGTTTTGAGCAATATACTTGTAATAAAATGAAATGAATAAAATATTCATGCTAGGGACACATAAAATCAGTAAATAATCCAACGGCCTTGGTTCATAATTCTTTCCAAAATTCTGTACCATGGGCTAAGGTCACCACCCCAAACACCAAAAATAGTTTCTTCTTCCTCTGTTGTTATTATCTTCAAATTTTGTTAAATTGAACAGGCCAACAGAAGTTTGCATGAAACATTTAAATATATTAAAGGGTTAAATAAGGTTCAGGAGGGAAGTGTTTTTAATAGGAAAGTGAACACAAGAACAAGGGGACACAATCTGAAGTTAGTTGGGGGAAAGATCAAAAGCAACATGAGAAAATATTATTTTACTGAAAGAGTAGTAGATCCTTGGAACAAACTTCCAGCAGATGTGGTAGATAAATCCACAGTAACTGAATTTAAACATGCCTGGGATAAACATATATCCATCCTAAGATAAAATACAGAAAATAGTATAAGGGCAGACTAGATGGACCAGGAGGTCTTTTTCTGCCGTCAGACTTCTATGTTTCTATGTTTCTATGTTTCAATTGTGGTGAGGGGAAAAAAATGCCTAGAAACTTTTTTTGGGTCTCCCAAGTTATTATAACTGACAGTCATCCATGTACAGTAAACCTAGAGAAATTAAACACAGATGCTTCTTTAAATAATATACAGTACTGTATAGATAAACTGTGGAATTTACTGCAGGAGGTGCGACGATAGCCACCAAGTTAGAAAAACCCACGCAGGACCTTTCTATCAATGGCTACAAGCCTTGAGGGAATCGTAAGCAGCAGAGTTTAATTATTAGCTGCTAGATAATGGCACTGGATGAGGCCTATATCCATCCTTGCCTTAGACCTCTTCCCACAACACACTTATCTGGGACAATTAGGAACTTAATATGTTGTGATTAAATGACCCAGTTAGCCAATCCCCAAAGGAACACAGTTAACCCCAAACAAGCTCAGTTATACAAGGTGAAACTAATTCCACCCACTCACTTGCAACATGAAACATTTAAATCCTAGTCTACTAAGAAAAAGAGATGCAGAAGAAAAGTGGTTGGAAAAGTAGATTAGGTCAGTAATAGTGAACCTATGGCATAGGTGCCACAGGTGGCACGCGGAGCCATATCTGCTGGCACCCAAGTTGTTGCCCTAGCTCAGCTCCGATGTGCATGTGTGTGCCAGCCAGCTGATTTTTGGCCCACAGAGGCTCCGGGCGGGCATTTTTGGCTTCCAGAGATCCTCCAGAGGGCTGGGAGAAAGTGTTTTTACCCTCCCCCAGCTCCAGGGAAGCCTTTGGCGCCTGGGGAGAACAAAACACGAGCCTACTGGACCCACCATAAGTTGGGAAACAGGCTGTTTCCAGCCTCCAGAGAGCCTCCATGGGGCGGGGAAGCCATTTTCGCCTTCCCCAGGCATTGAATTATGGGTGTGGGCACTTGCGAATACGCAATAGGACTCACCCATATACTTTTGGCACCCGAGGAAAAAAAGGTTTGCCATCAGTATGATTCTATTCTATTCTATTCTATTCTATTCTAGCCTAGCCTAGCCTAGCCTAGCCTAGCCTAGCCTAGCCTAGCCTAGCCTAGCCTAGCCTAGCCTAGCCTAGCCTAGCCTAGCCTAGCCTAGCCTAGCCTAGCCTAGCCTAGCCTAGCCTAGCCTAGCCTAGCCATCCTATTCCTGAAACCTTCTTTTTCAAGCAATGTTTTAAAAACTGCTGCGCTTTTGTTAGCCTTCTCTCTTTTTATAATTTTTACTTTCTCAATTGAGGGAAGCATTTATGATAAATTATTTATTCCATGATGTTGCCATATCATCCACTTTGGGAGGACTTGCCCCCTGGAAGGCACCCCCTGCCTTTTTGAAATCAGCAAGCAACTAAAAAGAAGAATTTGCTGTAAATGCTTTATGTGAAACTGGCAAGTACCGCAACCATGATTCGCTTCCCTGGCGGATCGCTACTTTAATCCAGTTCAAGATTCAGTGATGCATCTAATCAAGTACTGAATTATATGGGTGGTAGCCACCCTCTGGAGACACTAGTGGAATTCTTACCCTGGCTACCTAAAACCCTTGGGGGTTTCTCTAGTCTAGGGAATACATGAGATCTACTACTGAGTGTATTCAAATTTCATTGCAACTGTTTCTCAGATTTGTATCCTCCTTTCCTTCAGACAGGCTTAGAAACATAGAAACATAGAAACATAGAAGTCTGACGGCAGAAAAAGACCTCATGGTCCATCTAGTCTGCCCTTATACTATTTCCTGTATTTTATCTTAGGATGGATATATGTTTATCCCAGGCATGTTTAAATTCAGTTACTGTGGATTTATCTACCACGTCTGCTGGAAGTTTGTTCCAAGGATCTACGACTCTTTCAGTAAAATAATATTTTCTCACGTTGCTTTTGATCTTTCCCCCAACTAACTTCAGATTGTGTCCCCTTGTTCTTGTGTTCACTTTCCTATTAAAAACACTTCCCTCCTGGACCTTATTTAACCCTTTAACATATTTAAATGTTTCGATCATGTCCCCCCTTAGTTCAAATCAAACCAGTTTCCTGGCTTATAGCCAGTGGTGGGATTCAGATAATTTAACATCCGGTTCTCCCAGGGTCAGGTTGGCTGTCATGATAGGCATGGCTCAACCTGACTCTGAGCGAACCATTAGTTAAATTACACCAGAGGTGAAATGCTCCCAGTTTGCTCAATGCTGTTTGGAATCGGAGGGAGTGCAAGGGTCCACCCACTCACCCACCCAGACATTGCTGTTTGGGTTCCCTTATCCTCTGTGCATGTACAGAATGCTTTGTGCATGCACTGAGGGTAAAAGAACCCAAATAGCAGCGTGGAGCTTCACGCTCCCTTCGCGCCAGGCTCTCTGATGACCAACAGGAAGGAGCGAACCAGGTGCGTTTTATCTCTGAATTACATGCCTCCCACTGCTATCAAAGTGAATCCTTTCCTCCCAGGAGATTCCTATAGAGGCCCCATGGAGGCTTCTCCCTGCCTTTTCCTGTTACAGTTTCGAAGGCTCAGGTTTGTAAGTGGAGAATGGTTCTTGAGAAGAGGCAACAAAAATCTTGAACACCCAGTTCTTATCTAGAAAAGTTTGTAAGTAGAGGCGTTCTTAGGTAGAGGTACCACTGTCATCATTTAGCATCCCAATTTACCTGACTTCTTTCTCCCTGGCTACACAGAACACTAATTTGTTTCTTTGTGGTGTAATGCGTTATATGAACCTAGTCATTTGTGGTCTTTCCAGTAAATTATGAGGGAGGACATTTTCCTTTCTCTCCGTGTGTCAGCCAATGTCTTAATTACAGCAAGACTGCAAAACACTATAAAGTACTCTGTGAATCTTCAGTATTTCCAAATTTCAGTTCCCAGACTGGAGAAGAAGCCAGGGAGATGGTGAGCCATAGAAACCGAATGAAAATTCAACGGATAAATGACAGTTGTTCATATTGAAGAAAAGCAGTAATGCATAATCATAAAGGATTGCTTTGGAAAATATATACAACAATAAAATATGTGTTAAGAATCTAAAGAAAGGTGTAGGTAGTTTAGTTTTGCTTTATAATTGTTTTAATAATGTTAATTTGTTTATTATTTTTACTTTTTAAAATACTTTGACGTATGTAATAAATAAAATTTAGACTTTACACAATTTTTTTGGGGGGAGCAATGTAGCCTGCATGATAAATCATTGACATATATATGAAATTAATTTGTTAATGGAAAAAAGCGTGTACTAATTTATATACTTGAGACAAATTATAGTCTGGTGTGTAATTAATATAATATAAATATAGTTACTTTAATGCTAATATAATGCTAATATCCATATATACTACTATTAATTTAATTTTTCTATTGTACTTACTATTGTGTTTGCTTTTTTAAAAGTGGAAAATTAATAAAAAATATTTTTTAAAAAGGGGAAAAGAAAGAAAATGAATGAAAATTCTCATGTGAATTGTCCTAAACGCTTGACAGCATAGAAGATGGACAGTCACTGAAAGGCAAAAGAATTTTCCAAAATTATCCAGAAACAAGAGAGTGCGGGGTGAAAAAGGTCTTTTCAGCATCTGTTTTAGGCACTTAATTTGTCCGTTCTCTCTGCCTTTGGCAAACCCCTGCTAAACAAACTTTGAAAAGCTTGTTTGGGACAGATCTTCTTGGCTGAAATCTTCCAGAAGTTTCTTCAGGGGCCCAGGACAAACTGAGCATGTAATTCAGACAACCACTAATGATCAGGGATGGATTCCCGATTCTGCTGCTACCAGTGTGCTGCACATGCAGTTTTGCTTCTACTGTGGGTGCGCATCCCAGCGAGATTTTGGTTCTGCACATGTGCAGGAAGCAAACTCTAATGAGGAGACACACACGATAAAGTGATCTTGGTGATATTTTTTTTTGCTTCCCTGTGTGCATGGAAGCAAAAAATCCCACCAAAATCTCTCTCATGTGCCCATGCGCGGAAGCAAACTCTCGCTGGGATGCGTCCGCCCGCAGCAGAAGCAAAGCTCAATTTTTGCTACTGGTGCCTCATCCTTATCTGTAGCAACCCAATACTGTTAATGATGGTGAACATGAATCTAAATGGTTGAAATGGGTCGCATATAGTATACAGTTTTGGCATTCTCACCTAAAGTCTCATGGATTGCAATTCATGATTACAGGAAGCTCATAAGGTTGGGTGTTATCATGAGTTTGAGTATGTATGTGTGTGTGTAATAATTTGTAACTTTTTAAATAATACTTTTAATTTTTTTATTTACACACTTTTTTTCTTCTTTAAAACACATGGGTGCTTAATAAACAGTGCATTGTCTGGATCAATTTGTTTATAATAAACGAGTGATAAAAGTAGTAATGATAATATCCAGAGTTAAAATACGTCAATATACTTTTTATAGTAATTTTTTTTTACTTCATTTACACATATATTTCAGTAATCTTTCATCCTCTAGTTTCTACCTTTCTTGTCCAACCATTGATAAAACATATGTACAAATGACAAATTCCCTTTGTGTCCAATCACACTTGGCCAATAAAAATTCTATTCTATTCTATTCTATTCCATTCCATTCCATCCCATTCCATCCCATCCCATCCCATCCTATCCTATCCTATCCTACCTCCCATGTTAAAATATACTGCTCAAAAATAAATAAATAAATAAATAAATAAATAAAACACTTAAACAACACAATATAACTCCAAGTAAATCAAACTTCTGTGAAATCAAACTGTCCACTTAGGAAGCAACACTGATTGACCATCAATTTCATTTTGTTACCAGCACATTCAACTTCGTACATAACAAAGTATTCAATGAGAATATTTCATTCATTCAAATCTAGGATGTGTTCTTTGAGTGTTCCCTTTATTTTTTTGAGCAGTATATATTCTGTTTCTTCCTTATCTCTTTTTATTGTTGTCAGTCTATCCATCTCTACACAGTCTAGTATTTTTCTAATTACACTTTCATCTATAAGTACATCTTCATTTTTCCAGTATTGTGCAAATACAATTCTGGCAGCTGTCAACACATATATTGTTAAATATGCATATTCAATCATTTGTAACTTAATGTTATGTTTCCAGAGTTCCTGTATCATTGTGCCTTGTGCGACATTGACATTATGGGGTGGCGGGGTGGGGAGATAGCTGAGAAATTGGGAACTATCAAAAGAAGTCTTCATAGGTGCTTCATCTGAAAGCTAACTCTATTCTCCCTTTCTTTTCTTTTCCTCGTGACTTTTTTTTTAGCCACTCCATGCATCAAAGCTATTAGTCCAAGTGAAGGCTGGACCACTGGTGGAGCCATGGTGATCATTATAGGGGACAACTTTTTCGATGGGCTTCAAGTCGTCTTTGGGACCATGCTTGTGTGGAGTGAGGTAGGCACTCTTCCTTCCTAGTTGCATTTTTTTTCTTGAAGAATCAAGATAGTTTGGAATTGCACTTATCACTTCTCACGATGAGCATCAATAGAGCATCAGTGGAGAACAAAGTTTCATAACGTTCTCCATTACTCTCTTTCTGTTTTAATTTGAGTCCCGTCTACATAGTGTAAGTGCAAATTATCATTTTCTTTCATTCAGGTTGGTTACCATCTTCCAAACAACAATGAAAAACAATGCAGATGTGATTATAGATAGCATGCACATCCATGTTCATGGGTGTGCATGCACATCCACACAAACACAGACACACATAAAGAGAGTCTTTTACCTGCTGACTTATATTTCTCTGTAAGGGTAAAACATACTTGGCAAAACCAGAGGTTATTCCTTTGACTATAACTGGTTTTGTCAAGTATGCCTTGACTATACTTTGACTATAATTCATAAAGTGTCAGAGTTCAAGTTAATAAACAAACAAACAATTAAGATATCCATTTTGGTAAAAAATCCAAAAGAAAAATCACAGGGAATTCCAAATTATGTTAACTCCACTTTGGAAAATAAAGCAAGTAGTTTAGAATTCCAGAATGGGGAGGAATGGGGGCCTTTGCACAAATTCAACTTGTGCACCAATTGCAGCAATAGTTCCCTCTAAGCTGCGCAGTGAGCAATCGCTCACTTAAAAATCATCATCAACTCAGAGTTTTCCAAACCTGCCCAGAAGCCGAGAGGGAAAGAGTGAGAGGGAAGGAGAGAGAGAGGAAGAGAGAGAAACAGATAGAAAAAAGAGAGGAAGGAAAAGAGAAAGAAAAAGAATGGGAGTAAGGAAGAGAGAAAGAAAATCAAAATCTAGTTTGAAACTAGCTCAATTATTTAAGTGGCATTTTGATATTGATAGAGTTGCCCTATTATGAGCTCACTGTTATAGACACACAGTACAGTATTTTATTTTGAAATTCTCTGAGGCAAAACAGGGTGGGTTTTTTGTTTGTTTGTTTGTTTGTTTATTTATTTACTTACTTACTTACTTACTTACTTACTTACTTACTTACTTACTTATTTATTATTTCTGTGCCGCCCAGTCCCAAAGGGACTGCCGCTCAGACACTATACTTTTCCACCCACCCCCCAAAAAAATTAGAGGGAACACTGGTTGCAGCCCTACTTGGATCAGGAATTTAAACTCACAATCACTCCCGCCCTTATCACCTCACGTCTCGACTATTGCAATGCACTCTATATGGGCCTACTCTTGAAAAGTATTCAGAGTCTACAATTGGTCCAAAACGTAGCCGCATGACCTGTTATGGGTATACCCCATGATGGGCTGCCAGAATTTTTACTGCCACACTGTGGGTGTGGCTTATTTTGTGGGTGTGGCTCATGTGACTGTGTAGGAATGGATTGTGACCGGCGGTGGCTTAAAAGTCATGTGACTGGGTGGGAGTAGCTTACCGACCAAGATAGGTTTTCAAATAGGTGCTTGGACTCTTTTTCAGGTGATTAAGTCACTTTATTTGAATAGCCACAAAAAGGACAAATGATAGACAACATTATGTGTTGAAGAACATAGTAACATGTTAAGGTTTTGTACTGAACCCACAAGGTTCAGTATGATAACAGATTAGGCAAGTAGTTCAATTTTATTTAATTGCTATCAAAATTCAGATCTAGATAATGATTAAAATAATTAAAGCATTTATGAGTACTATTTAATTATTTCCTATTTTAAAAGTAATTAAGGATCATACTAAGGTACCAGAGTAGGAAGGACAATAAAAAACTATCAAGTATTCAATAAATAGGGCATAAACATACTACCCCCACTGTGTTCCCCTCGGTGGTGGCAGCAGCCCATTACTGGATATACCTAGGTATATCCATCAGTGTTCCCTCTAATTTTTTTGGGGGGTGGGCGGAAAAGTATAGTGTCTGAGCGGCAGTCCCTTTGGGACTGGGCGGCACAGAAATATTAAATAAATAAATAAACGAACGAACGAACGAACAAACAAACAAACAAACAAACAAAAAACCCACCCTGTTTTGCCTCAGAGAATTTCAAAATAAAATACTGTACTGTGTGTGTCTATAACAGTGAGCTCATAATAGGGCAACTCTGTCAATATCAAAATGCTACTTAAATAGTTGAGCTAGTTTCTCTCTTCCTTACTCCCATTCTTTTTCTTTCTCTTTTCCTTCCTCTCTTTTTTCTATCTGTTTCTCTCTCTTCCTCTCTTCCTCTCTCTCTCCTTCCCTCTCTCTCCTTCCCTCTCGGCTTCTGGGCAGGTTTGGAAAACTCTGAGTGGATGATGATTTTTAAGTGAGCGATTGCTCACGGCTCAGCTTAAAGGGAACTATGATATCCATGCAATATCTCCTTCCTTCCTTCCCTCCCTCCCTCCTTCCCTCTCTCCCTCACTTCTTTCTTGGATTTCATTTGTTTATTTCCCCATCTGAGAATTTTCTAAGATTTTCTAAATCTGGGATCTTCTATATTTTTCTTTTCCTGTTTAATTTTTGACACCGAGACACTTCTCTGAAGCTGACCCAAATAATCCAGCACTTTTTCAAACACTGGGAAAGTTTCCTTCTGCTGAATTTTGACCTACAGGTTCATCAATAGGTGCACACTAAGAACAGAAGCTACTTTTCTGTGAAAATCACAATTGCCATAACTGTCTCAACATGTTGTCTCTTTATTCTCAGCTGATCACCCCACACGCCATCCGGGTCCAAACACCCCCTCGTCACATCCCTGGTGTGGTTGAAGTAACATTATCGTACAAATCCAAACAATTTTGCAAAGGAGCTCCTGGTAGATTTATTTATACAGGTATGTGAAATATATCACACTGCAAAGTCGAGATGGTGGAAGGACTTCATTTATTTCCTTCTCTTGAACTGCTAAGGGTTATAACGGTGGTTTCATCTCCAGAATTAATAGGGGGTAGGTTTTTTTTTTTCTCAAATATTGTCCTTTTTATAATATCTTTTCAGCATGCTTTTCCTTATCCATGCTTTCAGATAATGTCTGAATGAGTTTACAGTTTTTCTTTGTGACTCTGGTGTCCTTGTTGAAAATCTATATTCTGTGTTTCTAAGTTCTTCTCTCGGTATCAAATTCTGAAGATAAAAATCGTGAGGATTTTCATGCCTTCTTTTTGAACTTTCCCTTAATTAGCATTAATGAAGTAGCCCGAATTAATAGATCTTGCACATTCTCGAAAGTTTTCTAACCTTGTAAAAACAGAACAGATTTTTTTTTTACAGAGAATTTTTGTTGAAGTTCAGTAGGTAGTATATATTTTTTAACTTACTTTGTTTATTTGTTTTTGTTAGAGATGGTGGCGATAGTTGGCACATTCTATTGGTGGGATATTTCCTACAGCACATGTTGCACAATCTCCCTGATTGCTTACACTAGTGATGGAGGGACAGGGGAATACACTTCCCTGGGGATTTCTGAGTTTCAATAGAAATTAGGAAAGGCAAGGAAAAGAAAAAAGATGTAGATGGGTGGTTGTGAAGGAAAAGACCAGCTCCTTATGCCGATTCTGACATTACATTTACTTATTTAATTATTTCCTATTTTAAAAGTAATTAAGGATCATACTAAGGTACCAGAGTAGGAAGGACAATAAAAAACCTATTAAGTATTCAATAAATAGGGCATAAATATACTAAAGACATGTCTTCTTCCAGTCTGTCCTCTGTAGAGTAGAGTAGAGTAGTCATAGTTTATTAGATTTGTATGCCGCCCCTCTCCGAAGACTCAGGGCAGCTCGCAGCATAACAGTAATACAATATATTACAAATCTAATACAAATCTAAATCATACACATTCAACCTAATCTATCATACAGTAAGGCCAAAAACATAATAAAAAAGGGGGAAAGATGGTAATTATCCCCACGCCTGGCAACAAAAGTGGATTTTCAGCATTTTACGGAAGACGAGGAGGGTGGGGGCTATTTGAATCTCTGGAGGGAATTGATTCCAGAGGGCCGGGGCCACCACAGAGAAGGCTCTTCCCCTGGGTTCCCCTGGGTAGAATAGAATAGAATAGAATAGAATAGAACAGAATAGAATTTTTACTGGCCAAGTGTGATTAGACACACAAGGAATTTGTCTTTGGTGCATAAGTTCTCAGTGTACATAAAAGAAAAGATACATTTGTCAAGAATCAAAAGGTACAATACTTAATGATTGCCATGCGGTACAAATAAGCAATCAGGAAACAATCAATATTAATATAAATCATAAGGATACATGCAACAAGTTACAGTCATCCAGTCATAAGTGGGAGGAGATGGGTGATAGGAATGATGAGAAGACTAATAGTAATAGTAATGCTTTTAATATCTATGGGTTTTAAATCTCGTTTTTTAACTCTATTGGATTTGTATTCTATGTATTGTGTTGTTGTTTTTGTTGTGAGCCACCCTGAATCTTTGGAGAGGGACGGCATACAAATCTAATAAATCTTAAATGCAGTCTTAGTGAATAGTTTGACAATGGTGAGGGAATTATTTGTTTAGCAGAGTGATGGCATTCAGAAAAAAGCTGTTCTTGTGTCTAGTTGTCTTGGTGTGCAGTGCTCTGCAGTGTTGTTTTGAGGGTAGGAGTTGAAACAATTTATATCCAGGATGCGAGGGATCAATAAATATTTTCATCGCCTTTTTTTTGACTCGTGCAGTATACAGATCCTCAATGAAAGGCAGTTTCCATTGTATTAGGACAACTGAAACTAGGGCATACTGAAACCAGATCAAAGTGATCCGGCAGGAGAGTGATATATTTTCCCTATGGAGAGTTGAAGTTGAAGACTTTCTATGTTACACCAAGGCGGTAGAGCTTTGGCAATTCAGAGGACCTTAATTAGTTCACCGAAGGATGGTGTCCCACTTGTTGTGGTTAGCTCTGGCCCAGCTCCTGCCCCAAGGAATGTGCAGGTGGATGTGAAGGAAACATCCACATGCCGCAGGCCTGTTTTGCTCCCTATGAAATCTGCCGACCAAGCCTCCTCTGACCAAGGAAGCGTGAGTGACAGGGAAGAGGGGAGTTTGGCAGACAGCCTAGGAGGAGATCAATCATCTGTATCATCCCTGGATTCTGAACATCCACGCATGCATAGAGTGATGCATAGGAGACAACAACTGAAGGATTATTACAAGAGAAAATGAGGCCACCTGTGGTTGGGTGGGGCTGCTGTAATTAGTGCTACAGATAAAAGAGCAGCTTGGTGTTTATCAGGGCAGTTTATCTGATTCATTGTTTTGTCAAGATCGTGGTTTTTGTGCTGTTCAAGCTTGTGTGTGGACTCTCTAGACTTTATAATTGGACTCAATTTCCTAATTATTGGGTGAGCAATTGGATTGCATTTAACTTGTACTTTGTGTGTACCAGAAAATCCCTTTGACATTTAAGAAGGGAGCTGTTTCTGTTTTTCTGTTTATAAAAACTTTTGGGTTTTCCTTTTATCGTGTGGTGTGTGTCTTCCTGGACTAATTACCCTATAATTATGGGCGGTTGAAACACACCGGCAGAACACCCACTATACAGTGGCAGGGTTCCATGTTTTCATGTCAGGGGTGGGTCCCACTTTCCTGTTTATATTGTGACAAATGTGTACATTTTGGGGAGTGACCCTTGGGGAAATGACCCTCTGCACATCCAGAGAAACCTCTGTGTGTGTGCTGAGGGGTATTTGCCCAGCCACTTTCAAGTAGCGGCGACTGGATGACTGGTTTGGGGACGTGGACAGCCAACCAATGCTGCTGGGGAAAAATTTACCTGTTTTTTTAATTTTTAAAAGAATGAAAAGAGAACTGTCAACCTAGCGGAAAATCAAAATGGGTTCTCCCATGAGCTCAACATTCCTGCTGATAAGCAGAAACCAGAGTTTATTTTATTTTATTTTATTTTATTTTATTTTATTTTATTTTATTTTATTTTATTTTATTTTATTTTATTTTATTTTATTTTATTTTATTTTATTTTATTTTATTTAATTTATTTTATTTATTTTATTTTATTTTATTTTATTTATTTTATTTATTTTATTTTATTTTTTAGTTTAGTTTAGTTTAGCTCAGTTCAGTTCAGTTCAGTTCAGTTCAGGTTAGTTAGTTAGTTAGTTAGTTAGTGTTCTGTCGGGCTCTCTGGTAGACTCCTCCCAAAAATTCACAGGTACAAATTTCAGACACACACACGTTTGAAAATTCAAAACAATGTTCTTTATACTGAAAATTCACTTAAACTAAGCCCTCTTTAGGGATAGCAAAGAGCACTGGTCTCCAAACAAACTGATAATCCTCCACAATGGCCAAACCCACAGGCTGCTATTTATAGCAGCCTCACTAATGACCACAGCCCCACCCAACCACAGGTGGCCTCATTTTCTTTGATAATAATCTCTCAGTTGTTGTTGCCTATGCATCGCTCTCCGCATGCGTGGCTGTATCATTAACTCTTGTTCCGAATCCAAGGAGGAGCTAGATAATTGATCTCCTTCTGAGCTGTCTGCCTCACTCTCCTCCTCCCTGTCACTCATGTCTTCTTGGTCAGAGGAGCCTTCATCAGCAGATTCTACTAGGGGGGGCAAAACAGGCTTGCAGCATGTGGATGTCTCCCCCACATCCACAGCCCTTGGGGCAGGAGCTGGTCCAGAGCTAACCACAACAGTTAGTTAGTTAGTTAGTTAGTTAGTCCAATACACAACAATACACAATGAAGGTTATAGAGGTTATACTCGAGTAAAATATGTTAGAGACAGAATAGAAGTGAAAATTTAGGAATAGAATATATCAATTAGAGAATAGAAGGATAATATGAGAGTAGTATAAGAAGATTAGAATAGAAGAATAGTAGATATAATACATGAGTAGATATATGACATAATTGCCAAATCTAACCGAAAGTCAATCCGCCAAGAATCTTGACCCCTAATTGTCTGTATGGCCACAATAAAAACCTTGAACCAGTCAGTGCAGTTGTTGGAAGACTGTGTTGACGTTTGTGTAAGGAATCCTGGTCGCTTTAGTTCTTAACAGATGCAACTTTCCGATCAAAAGTAAGTGTAGCCCCACCTAATGCTTACTATTTGGACCGGGAGTCACTACTCACAGTCACTCATGCCCTCATCACCTGGAGGCTCGACTACTGTAATGCTCTCTACATGGGGCTACCTTTGAAGAATGTTCGGAAACTTCAGATCGTGCAGAATGCAGCTGCGAGAGCAATCATGGGCTTCTCTAAGTATGCCCATATCACTCCAACACTCCGCAGTCTGCATTGGTGGCTGATCAGTTTCCGGTCACAATTCAAAGTGTTGGTTATGACCTATAAAGCCCTTCATGGCACCGGACCAGAATATCTCCAGGGCCGCCTTCTGCCGCACGAATCCCAGCGACCGATTCGGTCCCACAGAGTTGGCCTTCTCCGGGTCCCGTCGACTAAACAATGTCGTCTGGTGGGACCCAGGGGAAGAGCCTTCTCTGTGGTGGCTCCGACCCTCTGGAACCAGCTCCCCCCTGAGATTAGGATTGCCCCCACCCTCCTTGCCTTTCGCAAACTCCTTAAAACCCACCTCTGCCGTCAGGCATGGGGGAACTGAAACATCTCCCCCTTGCCCATGTTGTTTTGGTGTTAGATTGATTGTGTGCTTGTTTTTTAAATATTTTGGGGTTGTTTTTTATGAATTCTTTAGCTTAACATTGTAATTGGATTGGTGGGTATTGGATTTGTTATTATGTAGAAACATAGAAACATAGAAACATAGAAGTCTGACGGCAGAAAAAGACCTCATGGTCCATCTAGTCTGCCCTTATACTATTTTCTGTATTTTATCTTAGGATGGATATATGTTTATCCCAGGCATGTTTAAATTCAGTTACTGTGGATTTATCTACCACGTCTGCTGGAAGTTTGTTCCAAGGATCTACTACTCTTTCAGTAAAATAATATTTTCTCATGTTGCTTTTGATCTTTCCCCCAACTAACTTCAGATTGTGTCCCCTTGTTCTTGTGTTCACTTTCCTATTAAAAACACTTCCCTCCTGAACCTTATTTAACCCTTTAATATATTTAAATGTTTCGATCATGTCCCCCCTTTTCCTTCTGTCCTCCAGACTATACAGATTGAGTTCATTAAGTCTTTCCTGATACGATATGTATTGTTTTTACTTTGTTGTGAGCCGCCCCGAGTTTGCGGAGAGGGGTGGCATATAAATCCAATAAATCTAAACTAAATCTAATCTACTATGGTACTTGATGGAGATGTTTATCCGTGCATCTATCCAATCGGAAAACCAGACAATGAAAAACAGGGCAAGAGGTTGTGGTTATTTTTCACTCCACCACTGCTGTTTGGCCATACAGAGGAATGAAGGCAAGGAAATTGGCAGAGATTCTTTGTTAAGTTCACCCCAGGAGAGTGAGAAGGTGGGGGGGGGGTTGTTTTGCTGCTATCGGCTAGAAGATGCTTCACAAAATTAGCAAGGGTAAAATCAAGCAATTTCTCCGTCTCTCTGTCTAAGTAGATCATGACAAGCAAAGTGATAAACACAACTATTAAATACAGCTGCACCTGGTGTAACCAATTCCCACAGCTCTTTCTGGCTGGTAGCAAAATGCTTTCAAGAAACACACAGAACAATAAAAGAACTTCCAAGCTGCACAATTAACCCGGTGTGTTGTTTTTCTCCTCTGTTCCTTCTATCAGCAGTGATCAGAACCTATTATGACGACGGAAGGATTTTATCTTTTTTTAACAAGCTATAGATTACATTATGACAATGATGCTTTAAAAGAAGAAACTGCTCATTATTCTGTTTTGGTTGTTTTGTTTTTGTGTTGTTTTGGGGGGTTTGTTTTTTTTTTTTTTTGCCCAAAGCAGGAGAGTGTTTTTCTCTATAACCCAAACCTGTCTTATCTTGGAAAACATGTTGCACATTTCCTGCAAAATTGCCAGAGGAATATTAAATTGGCAGGGCGGATAATGCCATATTTGCTAGTGCGGACGAAAGTCGTCTCCTCTCAAAGGGGAAAGAAAACAGAAGGAAAAATAAACTATAAACACAAGGAAAGTATCCTGCGACACGCCCAGTTTTTCCAACTTGTTAGCTTAAAATTGTTATTCTAGGTCAGTGATGGGGAACCTTTTTTCCCTTGGGTGCCAGAGGAGCATGGGCGCGCACTATCGCACATGCGCAAGTGCCCACGCCCATAATTCAATGCCTGGGGAGGGCAAAAACAGCGTCCCCCATCTCTCAGACGCCCTCTGGAGGCCAGAAATGGCCTGTTTCCCAACTTCTGGTGGGCCCATAGGCTCGTGTTTTGCCCTTCCCAGGCTCCAAAAGCTTCCCAGGAGCTGTGTGTGTGTGTGTGTGTGTGTGTGTGTGTGTGTAAAAATGCCCTCCCCCATCCCCCCGGAGGCTCTCTGGAAGCTAAAAATGCCCTCTGTGCAAGCCAAAAATCAGCTGGCCAGCACACACATGCACGTTGGAGCTGATCTAGGGCAACAGCTTGCATGTCAGCAAATATGGCTGTGCCATAGGTTCGCCATCCGTGCCATAGGTTCGCCATCACTGTTCTAGGTGAAATCCATCCTAAGGATTCCACCCTCTCTAAATGGGCATGAGATTTGTATTTGTGTATGTATGTGTGGGTGTGTATATGAAGCCACACTCCAGAAAAGGGCATGGATAGGACAAAACAAAAATTAATTAATAACCACTGGTTCAAATTAATTACCTATAAAATAAAGTAACCATTACAAAATTAAATTCATTGCCTGTAGAATAAGAGCCCCATACATAAATAAAATTAACTCATTGCTTGTAAAAGAAAAACTCAATTAAAAAAATTAACTTATCTGCATATAACCAGCCTTGCATAGATTAACCACTCTCGTTCGTAGAAACTAGCATGTAAGCACATGTTTCTCTTTCTTCATTCATCAGTAAGAGGGGGGGGGGAGAGAATGGCTGAATGGGAGATAGGGGAATGGAACACTTGTGGTGGTAAAGAAGGAGAGATGGGAGAGAAAAAATTGATACAGGAGAAGAGATACATGAACGAGGACAAATGATGGCTAACCTTCAGAGGCATCTACATTAATATTTTTTCAGCTGTCTCCTAACTTTGCTTATTTTCAACAGGGTCTTCTGTCCATCTTGGCAAGATGACAAAGTGTTAGATTTTTTTTTGAAAAAATATATCTTTCTTTTAATTTTATTTATTCAGATTTGTAATTTCTATGTACATTTGAGCATCACAGGACATAATAGAATAGAATTTTATTGGCCCTGTGTGATTGGACACACATGGAATTTGTCTTGGTGCATATGCTCTCAGTGTACATAAAAGAAAAAGATACATTTGTCAAGAATCATGTGGTACAACACTTAATGATTGTCATAGGGGTCAAATAAGCAATGAAGAAACAATCAATATTAATAAAAATCTTAGGATACAAGCAACAAGTTACAGTCATGCAGTCCTAAGTGGGAGGAAATGGGTGAAAGGAATGATGAGAAAAAACTAGTAAAAATAGAAGTGCAGACAGTAAAAAGTCTGACAGTGTGGAGGGAATTATTTGTTTAGTAGAGTGATGGTGTTTGGGAAAAACTGTTCTTGTGTCTAGTTGTCTTGATGTGCAGTGCTCTGTAGCGACATTTTCGGGGGTAGGAGTTGAAACAGTTTGTGTCCAGGATGCGAGGGGTCAGTAAATATTTTCCCCGCCCTCTTTTTGACTCGTGCAGTATACAAGTCCTCAGTGGAAGGCAGGTTGGCAGCAATTGTTTTTTCTAACACTGAAATGTATGTGGGTTCTAATTTGGGGGATAGGATTTTTTTTTTCTCTCTCTCTCCACATACATTCATCCATGCAATACACCTGCTATTTGGTACAATAAAATACAAATATTTTGTTGATAAATAGTTCATTCCTCCTCGCGGCATACTATTCTAGTTTTGTCATCCAGTTGAACCAATTGTCATGTAATTAAACTTCATCATTAATATTTCTTCAGATATTTAGTAGAAACAATATTTCTAACATATTAAACACTCAGCCAAAGTGCCTTCTTCCACTCTTTATACATTTTATTAAAAGCTAAATACCCCTATATAACCTGTTAATACGATGATTCTAATCTGTTTGATTTGCACATTTTTATCATGTGGCAGTTGCCTGACTTTTCTTTAATCAGTGCAGGACAGAACAAATATCTACTAAAATATATAACATGACATTAAATCATATATCATATCATCCCTGAGGATCAGCCATTCAGAAATGGCCATGATAGATTAATATTTTTATATATATTGGTTGCCAATCAGTTTCCGGTCACAATTCAAAGTGTTGGTTATGACCTATAAAGCCCTTCATGGCACCGGACAAGATTATCTCAGGGACCGCCTTCTGCTGCATGAATCCCAGCGGCCAGTTAGGTCCCACAGAGTGGGTCTTCTCTGGGTCCCGTCAACCAAACAATGTCACTTGGCGGGACCCAGGGGAAGAGCCTTCTCTGTGGTGGCCCCGGCCCTCTGGAACCAACTCCCCCCAGAGATTAGAATTGCCCCCACCCTCCTTGCCTTTCGTAAGCTGCTTAAAACCCACCTCTGCCGCCAGGCATGGGGGAACTGAGATACTCTTTCCCCCTAGGCCTTTACAATTTTATGCATGGTATGTCTGTATGTAGAAACATAGAAACATAGAAACATAGAAGTCTGACGGCAGACAAAGACCTCATGGTCCATCTAGTCTGCCCTTATACTATTTTCTGTATTTTATCTTAGGATGGATATATGTTTATCCCAGGCATGTTTAAATTCAGTTACTGTGGATTTATCTACCACGTCTGCTGGAAGTTTGTTCCAAGGATCTACTACTCTTTCAGTAAAATAATATTTTCTCATGTTGCTTTTGGTCTTTCCCCCAACTAACTTCAGATTGTGTCCCCTTGTTCTTGTGTTCACTTTCCTATTAAAAACACTTCCCTCCTGGACCTTATTTAACCCTTTAATATATTTAAATGTTTCGATCATGATTGGTTTTTATTTAATGGGTTTTTAACTGGTTTTAGTATTGGATTATTGGATTATTGGATTATTGATTATTGGATTATTGTTATATACTGTTTTATTACTGTTGTTAGCCGCCCCGAGTCTGCGGAGAGGGGCGGCATACAAATGCAATAAATAAATAAAATAAATAAATGTTATTACAGTATCCCCCCTTTTTTAATTGTTTGCTTTGTTTGTGTGTGTGTGCAGTGTTTTACTGGTACGTTGCACGCAACACATCACACGCAAACAACAATCTTGATGGAACTGTATTTAAAATCCTTGCATAGAAAGATGCAACCAGATAAAACATCATATGTACGGTGGTGCGGTGGTTGGAGTGCAGTACTGCAGGCTACATCTTCTGACTGCGGGATGCCTGCAATTTGGCAGTTCACATCTCACCAGGCTCAAGGTTGATTCAGCCTTCCATCCTTCCAAGCTCGGTAAAATGAGGGTCCAAATTGTTGGGGGCAATATGCTTACTCTGTGTAAATTGCTTAGAGAGGGCTGTAAAAGCAGAAGTGACATGAGTCTAAATATTTTGCTAAGTGCTATTGCTGTGAATATTACGGTACATCAAACAGTTCTTGATGTAATTCTCACACATGCTAGTCAGGGTTGCATTTGTGCTTCTGTGCACTGGTCATGTATTATAAGAAAGTAAGATAGATGAACAGAAAGGGCTAAATTTCGCAAACTACTTAAGACCCACCTATATCGCCAGGCATGGGGGAATTGAGACATCTCCCCCAGGCTTTTATAGTTTTATGTATGGTATGCGTGTGTTGCATGGTTTTACTCCGGGTTTGTGTCTCATAAAGTTTGTATGACGAGGGGTTTGTAAGACGAGGTATCACTGTATTTAATATTTCTTGGGTATGTTTTTCCCATGACAACTAACAGGAATAATTCTGGGGTAAATTCAATGGTAGTTTCTGTCATTTCTTTCAACCATCTATAAAGTCTCCTCCAAACTTTTTTTGACTTCGGGACATATCCACCCTTTGTTTCTGTTGTATTTGGAGCTATTGTTCCTGACCAGGGATAGAGATCAGCTAAAGTTTTAATCTGATCAGTGTAGGAGCTCTGGGAAGCTGATAGCAATCTCTGGGTTGAGACAAGGCTGCAGTCAGCTGCACTCAAGGGATCTTGCCACAAAGGCTTCCTTGTCCTGTGTCCTATTAGCAAGCAGACGTAGATGGCAAGGCAGGGATCTCAGGAGTTCATTGATTCGGCTGCTGGAGATCTGAGGATGGTCCTTCAATATTTAATACGAAATCCAATATTCATTTCCTGTTCCAAGTGATTAGGCATTAGCAGAACAAGAACAGCACCGAGACAGCTTGTTTGAAGAAAGACCCATAAACTGTTTTTTTTTTAAAAAAAGACAACTATAAAAATTAAAGATAAATTCCAAGGGTACATCTAAATGTCAACGGGGGAGCTATTATCTGTATGCATATGTTTTCTGTGATGGGTACTTTTAATAGGTTATGGCAAAGGATGCCACGCTAGCATTGCTCTAGTTAGAGATCTGCTAAAAATTTCTTCCAGGAGGGCTTCTATCAGGGTTGTCTGGATGATAATTTAGAGACTGATGATGAGGATGCCAAGCATTGGTCATCATGCTGGGCATCTTTCCTCCTGCCCGGCATGGTGGGAGCAACCCCTCTGTGGCTTAATTAGTGAGACAGCTCTCCGTAGAGATTTGAAATCTGAAACGACGGACTGAATCATGAAAGTATCTCCCTGCTGATTTTGATTTGGGGGAAAGAAGGGATTTAACACCACTAAACCGTTGGCTTCAGATGCAACAAACTAAAATCTGTCCATATATTACATACAATATTGCAATGGGAGTGATCAACACTTGAGTCATTGCTCACAGTCGCTCATGCCCTTATCACCTCGAGGTTCGACTACTGCAACATGGGGCTACCTTTGAAAAGTGTTCGGAAACTTCAGATCGTGCAGAACGCAGCTGCAAGAGCCATCGTGGGGCTTCCTAGATTCGCCCACGTTTCTGCAACACTCCGCAGCCTGCACTGGCTGCCGATCGGTTTCCAGTCACAATTCAAAGTGTTGGTAATGACCTTTAAAGCCCTTCATGGCATTGGACCAGAATACCTCCGGAACCGCCTTCTATTGCACAAATCCCAGCGACTGATAAGGTTCCACAGAGTTGGCCTTCTCCGGGTCCCATCGACCAAACAATGTCGTTTGGCGGGCCCCAGGGGAAGAGCCTTCTCTGTGGCGGCCCAAGCCCTCTGGAATCAACTCCCCCCAGAGATTAGAACGGCCCCCACCTTCCTTGTCTTTCGCAAGTTACTCAAGACCCACCTATATCGCCAGGCATGGGGGAATTAAGACATCTCCCCCAGGCTTTCTTATATTTTATGTTTGGTATGTATGTGTTGTATGGTTTTTAAATTGTTGTGGTTTTTTAATATAATTTTATTATTAGATTTGCTCCATTGTTATACTGTTTTTATTATTGTTGCGAACCGCCCCGAGTCTTCGGAGAGTGGCGGCATACAAATCTAATAAATTGAATTGAATTGAATTGAATTGAGACTTTCAAAGAGAGATTGTACTGCCATTTGTCGGAAATGGTGTAGGGGCTCCTGCTTGAGTGGGGCGGGGGGTTGGACTAGATGACCTACAAGGTTCCTTCCAACTCTAATAATAATCTAATACTTCTTTGCATAAATATATAACATCTTGCTTGCCATCTGTGCATGTATTTGGTACTACTGTTGTGAACCGCTCCGAGTGTTCGGAGAGGGGCGGCATACAAATCTAATAAATTATTATTAAATTATTATTATTATGTGTAAAATGCATAAGATATCCATGAATAAAATCCCATTCAGGTTTAAGAGATAATTGGCTTTTATGGAGACCCCTTCTCTCCTGTAGGGTCTAAGTTGAAAGTTTGCTGTACATTCAGGCCAGTTTGCAACAGATAGTTCAGCTATACGGATTTTAAAGTTATAGTAGGAAGACATCTTGAACCTTAGGAAAGGAGATCACTCACCTTGAAACCATCAATAGCAAAATCACAACAGACAAAGTGTAAAGATGAGAGATAAAGCTGAATATGAGTGCATGACATTGAATGAAACCAAGATCTTGTTTGTTCCTCACCATAATCACTATCATTGTTGATTATTTTTTCATTGCACTGAAAAACTAGCAATAAGCAAACCAGCTTCAACTTACTCGCATTAACATTACAGAACCTGGAAGTCACTTTCTTTTTGTCTTTATCCATTTTGGCATTCAATGCCCCTACAGATCATCCTTGATTTACAACAGTTCATTTAGTGACTTTACAAAATTACAGCATCACTGAAAAATGTGACTTCTGACTGTTTTTCATGCTTACGATCGTTATAGCATTCCCATTGACAAGGTTCTGACCAACGAGCCAAAGCAAATCAGAACTCCAAGACTCAAGTCGCTCTCAAAGAAAATAATAATAATAGCAGCAGCAGCAGCAACAACAACAACAGAGTTGGAAGGGACCTTGGAGGTCTTCTAGTCCAATCCCCTGCTTAGGCAGGAAACCCTACACTACTTCAGATAGATGGTTATCCAACATCTGCTTAAAACATCCGCTTAAAAGCTTCCAGTGTTGGAGCATTCACAACTTCTGTTGTTCCACTGGTCAACTGTTTTGACTGTCGGGAAATTTCTCCTTAGTTCTAAGGAGAACCAAACTTTTTTATTGGGACAGTTAAATTTAAAACCAACTCTGAATATTTCCCATAGTTTCAGTATACTTAATGTTGTGGTTGGCTCTGGGCCAGCTCCTGCCCCAAGGACTGTGGCGGTGGATGTGGGTGAATCCGCCCAGTGTCAGAGGCCTGTTTTACTGCCGACTGCCTTGGACAGCGAAGTATCGTCAGAAGCGGGGAGTGACTGTGAAATGGGACCCTCATGGCAGACAGCCCATTAGGAAGCAATTCATCCTCCTCTTTATCTTCACTGGACTCTGATGAAGAAGCATTTACTGTATTGACGTACGTAGGTGAAGGGCCTTGAATAGGAAAGAGCAGCTACGTAGGTATTACAAGAGATAAGAGAGTTCACCTGTGGTTGGGTGTGGTTCAACTAATTAGGGCTGCTGTTAAATGGGCAGCGTGCCGGCCTCTCAGTGTGGAAGATTATCTGTTCGTGATAGTGGATGTGGCTTTACTCTCCGGATTCTCCAAGCACTCTGTGCTTTGATATCAGGACTCTGAACGTAAATCATAGTTAAATGTGTGAGTTGGACAACGTCTGGAGGAGAGTAGCTGTGAGGCTGCCACAGAGAAGGCTCTTCCCCTGGGACCCGCCAAATGACATTGTTTAGTTGACGGGACCCGGAGAAGGCCAACTCTGTGGGACCTAATCGGTCGCTGGGATTCGTGCGGCAGAAGGCGGTCCCGGAGATATTCTGGTCCGATGCCATGAAGGGCTTTATAGGTCATAACCCACACTTTGCAGTGTCGCGGAGTCACACGATCCCATTTCGGAACCTTCTGACGATCAAAGTCAATAGGGAAGCCAGATTCACTTAAGAACTTAACTAACTTAACAATTGCAGTGATTCACTTAACAGCTGCATCAAGGAAGGTCATAAATGGGGCAAAACTCAATTAACAAATGTCCTACTTAGCAACAGAAATGTTGGCCTCAGTCGTGGTCATAAATTGAGGACTACCTGTATTGAGATAAAAAGTGGTCCTTAATCCCAAACTGTTAATGTTTTAAAATAAAACATTATTAACAAACAAATAAAAAATAAATTATTTGAAGATACCAGTAATTTAACAACCTGAATTAGATGTAGAAACAGCTCTCATCTATCATTTTAGAAAAAGCTAAAATTTCAAGATACTGTAATTTAAGAATTAAATGCTTATAATTCCAAACCTTGTTGTACAGGTTACCATTGTACAACCATATTTAAGGTAGTCTTCTTCAAAATGAATATTGAGTGTTCTGTCGGGCTCTCTGGTAGACTCCTCCCAAAAATTCACAGGTACGAATTTCAGACACACACACGTTTGAAAATTCAAAACAATGTTCTTTATAAACCAAGCCCTCTTTTGGTGTAGCAAAGAGCACTCGTCTCCAAACAAACTGATAATTTGTACAAGTCCCTTATCAGTTCTGTAATACTAAGCTTGCAGCTGTGAGGCAATTCACAGTCCTTCTTCTTTCACAAAGTGAAACACACTTGGCTCTGGTTTAGTTTCAATGCAGGGAAAAATCAGCACACAAAAGTCAAAGTCAGCAAGGCAGGCACGAAACACAACGATCAGATAATCCTCCACAATGGCCAAACCCACAGGCGGCTCTTTATAGCAGCCTCACTAATGACCACAGCCCCACCCAACCACAGGTGGCCTCATTTTCTTTGATAATAATCTCTCAGTTGTTGCTGCCTATGCCTCGCTCTCCGCATGCGTGGCTGTATCATTAACTCTTGTTCCGAATTCAAGGAGGAGCGAGATAATTGATCTCCTTCTGAGCTGTCTGCCACACTCTCCTCCTCCCTGTCACTCATGTCTTCTTGGTCAGAGGAGCCTTCATCAGCAGATTCCACCGGGGGCAAAACAGGCCTGCAGCATGTGGATGTCTCCCCCACATCCACATTCCTTGGGGCAGGAGCTGGTCCAGAGCTAACCACAACAATTGAGTAGTAGTTAGAATTTATCCCTGAGTTACAAATTTGAATATTCCCATTAGATATTCTTGGTTAAGTATGTGCATTTAGATCACTGGGGTTTCTTTTCCTTTCCTTTTTCCCCCCCTAAAAAAGGTTCTCCAATTTATAATCCTTGCAGCTTGATCCAAAACATGTAACTTACTTCAACTATTAGACTCGGAATGAACAAGAGAAATGGCAGATAGTGATAAATAAGATCTCAGGAGGCATTATTGGCACAATTTCTCTGCTCGACTCCCAGAAGGGAAATAGATTCTATGGCAGTTGAAATGTGTATTATTAAACTTCTTAAGCAATCCAGAATGTTTCCCAATAGGCATGAAAAAAAAATTTCTAAGTATAGCAAAGTTGAAATTCTTAGGTTTAAGTCTTTCCCATTCAACCCCCATTTGATTCCATCCAACAGTCTTGAAACTGGCTCATCATTATTCCATTAAAATAAATCAAAATCCATGTCACTAGAGCCTATTACGGCTACATAGGGTACTTCCATTCTGTTCTGCTAAAGACAGCCAGATGGGAAAATCTGAGGCCAGATACAAAAAACCTGAATTGGCACAAGGTTTAACTATATATTCCAGCAAAGCAAAGTTGCAATGCTTAAGGGTTTTGATCACTATGACCATTTCCATAGTGGGGGGATAGTTCTCTGAATTATGAAATGCTGATCAAAAGAAAAAGATAAGCCATGTTTTAATTACGAAGGTTAACGTTATCAGAATGTTTGCAGCTGAAAACAATAAGTTATTGTGTAATATGTAACTTGTGCAAAAAACTCATAAATCCGTAATTAAGGTAAAAGGTAAAGGTAAGGTAAAATGTATGTGCTAGTCATTCCTGACTCCAGGGGGCATTGTCCAAAGATGCCCCCGTGGTCATGTGGTGGGCATGACTAAATGCCAAAGGTACACAGAATGCTGTTACATTTCCACCAAAGCTGGTCACTATTTTTCTACTTGCATTTTGCATGCTTTGGAACTGCTAGGTTGGCAGAAGCTGGGACATATTAACAGGAGCTTACTCTGTTACGCAGTGCTGGTGATTCGAACCGTCAAACCTTTCTGATTGATAAGCTTAGCTTGTCTTAGCCACTGAGCCACTGTGTCCCTTTAATCCACAATTAACAATTAACTTTTTAAAAAGAAAAGCAAATGAATGGAGAAATGTAGTGGAATAAATTTTCAAAAAAGTTTGAAAGCTTAACTGTCCAGAGATCTGGGTCTTTCTGAGATCCTTTGGACTTTGATTTCTCTTTACCAAACTTTTGTCTAGGATGTAGCTCTTCCTTCTATTTTCCAAGGTTATTCTCACAGTCGATTAAAAGTGTTATACGCTTTTTAAAATTAGCTCTCTGTCTCAGACTAAAATGTATTTTATCTGATGATTGATAAGTCTGTCATCTGCACCTCTGTAACTGTCTGGTTGGGTTCTGCAACCCAACAAGACTGACACAGATTTCAGAGGATAATCAGAACTGCAGAAAAAACAATTGCTGCCAACCTGCCTTCCATTGAGGACCTGTATACTGCACGAGTCAAAAAGAGGGCGGTAACTGACCCCTCGCATCCTGGACATAAACTGTTTCAACTCCTACCCTCAAAACGTCACTTCAGAGCACTGCCCACCAAGACAACTAGACACAAGAACAGTTTTTTCCCATCACTCTACTAAACAAATAATTCCCTCAACACTGTCAAACTTTTTACTAAGTCTCCACTTCTATTTCTACTAGTTTTTTCTCATCATTCCTATCACCCTTTTCCTCCCACTTAGGACTGTATGACTGTAACTTGTCACTTGTATCCTAAGATTTTTATTAATATTGATTGTTTCTTCATTGCTTATTTGACCCCTATGACAATCATTAAGTGTTGTACCACATGATTCTTGACAAATCTATATTTTCTTTTATGTACACTGAGAGCATATGCACCAAGACAAATTCCTTGTGTGTCCAATCACACGGCCAATAAAGAATTCTATTCTATTCTATTCTATTCTATTCTATTCTATTCTATTGACTGTGAATCACACTCATTCCTCAAGGTTATTTCTACTCCCTGTTACACAGCAGCTGAGCGGTAACCAATACAAGTTAGTGATGACATACGGGCATAATTAGAAACACCCATTCCTGCTTACGCTGTTACATTTTGAACCCTCTGAAGATAGCCTTCAAGGGCAGCCTCATGCAAAACACACTGCCATAGTCCAATTATGAGAAGACTAGAGTATGAATGAGCATCTGAAGAGCTTTCCTGTTGAAGAAAATGCTCCAGCAGTGTAAAGATAAACTTGTACCTGCTCTTTGTGTGGTAGCTGTCACAAATGTTGAAAAGCTTATTTCCCCCCCCTTGGTTTCTTCCTTTTCTCTTTTTTTAGTCAAAACAATTTTCAACGTTTGAGGTTTTTTTAGAAACATAGAAACATAGAAGACTGACGGCAGAAAAAGACCTCATGGTCCATCTAGTCTGCCCTTATACTATTTCCTGTATTTTATCTTAGGATGGATATAGGTTTATCCCAGGCATGTTTAAATTCAGTTACTGTGGATTTACCAACCACGTCTGCTGGAAGTTTGTTCCAAGGATCTACTACTCTTTCAGTAAAATAATATTTTCTCACGTTGCTTTTGATCTTTCCCCCAACTAACTTCAGATTGTGTCCCCTTGGTCTTGTGTTCACTTTCCTATTAAAAACACTTCCCTCCTGAACCTTATTTAACCCTTTAACATATTTAAATGTTTTGATGATGTCCCCCCTTTTCCTTCTGTCCTCCAGACTATACAGATTAAGTCTTTCCTGATACGTTTTATGCTTAAGACCTTTCACCATTCTTGTAGCCTGTCTTTGGACCCGTTCAATTTTGTCAATATCTTTTTGTAGGTGAGGTCTCCAGAACTGAACACAGTATTCCAAATGTGGTCTCACCAGCGCTCTATATAAGGGGATTTTTATATACATGATGCTAGTAAAAGAGAAACATTAGGACATGGGATGGAAGGCACTTTGGTGCACTTATGCATGCCCCTTACTGACCTCTTAGGAATTGGGAGAGGTCAACAGTGGAGAATCTAAGGTTTGGGGGTTATGTGATGATACTAGAGTCAAGTAAGTTCCATGCATCAACTACTCGGTTACTAAAGTCATATTTCCTGCAGTTGAGTTTGGAGCAGTTCACATTAAGTTTGTATCTGTTGTATGCTCGAGTGTTGTTGTGGTTTTTCCCCTACTCCACAAAAAAAATCACTTGTTTTTTTCCCCAACCTCTTTTTCAGCTTTAAATGAGCCAACCATAGACTATGGTTTCCAAAGACTCCAGAAGGTGATCCCAAGACACCCAGGTGATCCAGAGCGACTAGCAAAGGTAAAAAGCCCGTCCTCACCCATTGACTTCATTCACACAACAAGATAAAAGATAGTGGCTGCATTGGTTTGTCCTTTGTAATCACTAACCAACTTCCCACGTTTTATTCTACCATCATTTCCCAACCCTGATCTGTGTAGCCAATTCTGGGAGTTGAAGTCCAAATATCTTCAAGTTGCCAAGGTTGGGAAACACTGGTCTGGAGGACAGAAGGGAAAGGGGGGACATGATCGAAACATTTAAATATGTGAAACGGTTAAATAAGGTTCAGGAGAAAAATGTTTTTAATAGGAAAGTGAACACAAGAACAAAGGGAGACAATCTGAGGTTAGTTTGGGGAAAGATCAGAAGCAACGTGAGAAAATATTTTTTTACTGAAAGAGTAGTAGATGCTTGGGACAAACTTCCAGCAGACGTAGTTGGCAGAATTTAAACATGCCTGGGATAAACATTTATTACTTATTTATATTTATTTATTACTTAGATTTGTATGCCGCCCCTCTCCGAAGACTCCATCCTAAGATAAAATACAGGAAATAGTATAAGGGCAGACTAGATAGACCATGAGGTTTTTTTTTCTGCCATCAATCTTCTATGTTTTTATGTTTCCATGTTTCTATGATATGGGCTACTACACAAATATGTAACAGTATAGAACAAATAGAAAAAGAGAATAACATATGGGCAGATCGTAATCCAATAATTATAATGTGGAAAAAAATGAGAAAGCAAATAATATGGATTATGAATCTAAAGATATTAAAAGAGAAACAATATACAGAAATGTTAGAATGAAAACTTGATTACATGAAAATGCAGAAACAACACCACAAAATCTCTGGGATACAACTAAACCTTATATTCTAGGCTTAACTATTTCATATGTAGCAAAAAGAAAGAAGGAAAAAAGAAGGCAATACACACAGTTAGAACAAGAATTAAGAAAAACAGAAACTGATTTACAGACTGACCCCACAAAATAAAGGTGTTAAGGAAAAAAAATGAATCTCATAAAACACAAAATAAATTTCGATCTCACAAAAAGAAATTTAAGAGAAAATCCTAAGTCATTTTTTATGTGCCATTATAACATCCAATAGTCACTAAACAAATGGTCCTAACTCTATGTCAGCCCCTCAATACTGTATGCTCAGTATATTGTATGTTTATTTATTTATTAAACATATTTCTGTGTTTTCCACGATCCAAAGGGACACTCAGCCTAGAACAGATGCAGTTTGAAACAGCCACGGTAGGAAGAAGAAAAAAAGAACTCTAAACAGAATAAAAATAAAAGTCATGCAACACACGCTGTAAACCGAATAAAACAAACGAAATAAAGACGAGGAAATTGAGTAAATCATAGTTGATTCTGGGCAGGCTCATGATATGAATTGATGGATCTGTTTGGTTTATTTTATTTATTTTATTTTATTTATTTATTTATTTTGTCCAATACACAATGAGGGTTTTAGTGGGTATATATCTATACACACATAGTAAAATACATGATGAAGGTTATAGAGGAGATACTCATAGTAAAATACATCTAAGAAATAATAGAAAAGAAGATATAGTAATAGAACATATCAATGAAAGAATAGAAGAAGAGATATAGGAATGGAAGAAAGGTATAGGAGATATAGGAGAGCAATAGGACAGGGGATGGAAGGCACTCTAGTGGTCCCCAACGTTTTTTCCACCAGGGACCAGTTTCAGCAAGACAATTTTTCTATGGCCCAGTGGGGGCGGAAAGGGGCGTGGTTGGGGGCGGGATTAAGCATGGGGGTGCTGGTCCTCCCCGCTTCTCTTTCCTGCCATCGTCCTGTGGCCGGCAGAACCTGCCTCCCAAGCCCTCTTGCCCAGCGGGAGCTAAGCGCTGGAGAGAGGGGGTCAGGCTGGCCCTCCTGCCTCCCCCCAGCCAAAAACGCAAAAGCGCCCCGCGGCAGAAGCCAAAAGAGGCTTGAGCCTCTCGGTCCTTCCCGCCCCTCTGTCCCATCCATCGTCCTGTGGCCGGCAGAACCAGAGGCCTCTTGCCCGGCAGGAGGCGAAGCGCTGGAGGGAGGGGGTGGCGGCATGAGGGCCGGCAGCTGCTGACTCCACGGACCGGTGCAACATGCCCCGCGGCCCGGTACTGGTCCGCGGCCCGGTGGTTGGGGACCCTGCTCTAGTGCCCCTTACTGACCTCTTAGGAATCTGGATAGGTCAACCGTAGATAATCTAAGGGTAAAGTGTTGGGGGTTTGGGGATGACACTATGGAGTCCGGTAATGAGTTCCACGCTTTGACAACTCGGTTACTGAAGTCGTATTTTTTACAGTCAAGTTTGGAGCGGTTAATATTAAGTTTAAATCTGTTGTGTGCTCTTGTGTTGTTGTGGTTGAAGCTGAAGTAGTCGCCGACAGGCAGGACGTTGCAGCATATGATCTTGAGGGCAATACTTAGATCTTGTTTAAGGCGTCTTAGTTCTAGACTTTCTAGGCCTAGGATTGAAAGTCTAATCTGATAGGTATTCTATTTCGAGTGGAGGAGTGAAGGGCTCTTCTGGTGAAGTATCTTTGGACATTTTCAAGGGTGTTAATGTCTGAGATGCGATATGGGTTCCAAACAGATGAGCTGTATTCAAGGATGGGTCTGGCAAAAGTTTTGTAAGCTCTGGTAAGTAGTGTGAGATTGCCAGAGCAGAAGCTACGTAGGATTAGGTTTACAACTCTTGAAGCCTTCTTGGCTATATTGTTGCAGTGGGCTTTGGCACTTAAATCTTTTGTTATTAGTATACCAAGGTCTTTAACCGAGTGGGGATTATCTGTGATAATTTGATTATTCAGTTCGTATTTGGAGTTCAGGTTCTTCTTCCCAATGTGTAGGACAGAGCATTTGCTAATTGAGATTTAACATAGTGTTTTTGTAAACCATGCTTTATGGCTTTGCATGCACAGAGCATGATTGAATTAAGGAAGCCTGGTTAAGTATTGTCCTCTTCCTTCTCTCTGATTTCATGGTGAAAAACATGAACAGAATGTTGAGGTATGAATTACTAATAAATAATAATATTTAAAACACACACACACACTAGTTTTTGTCCTCTGACTTCAGGGACTGTTGTGTTTCACGCTGTGCTTGTTTATCTCACCACCACATTTTTCTTGACTATAAAGTTTTTTCCCCTCCACATTAAATAAAAAAAACAATACATAGTTTCCAACACAAAATCAAGCTTATTATCAAACATATACATTTTTTTCTTTTTACTTTATAATCATTCACTGGAGCCTCATATATCTCTTTCTTTCCCCAAAAGACTGTAGAAATATATGATATCTTATATATTCAAAAACCTCTTAAAATATAGCTTTTCTCTCTAATATTAAAATATTACAATAACTTTTACATTAATTGCTGGTCATCAAATTCACATCTTATTTGAGTCTTAGAAATCTATTGAACTAATTATTTCAAAAAACAGTTTCCTTATAATCATCTAAACACAGTAGATTATATATAAAATAATTCATGTTTTAATAATGTTAATTTGTCTATTTTTTTTTCTTTTTAAAATACTTTTTTTTAAATAAATAAAATCTAGAATTTACAATGGGGGGGGGGGGGACTATATAGCCTGCATGATAAATCATGTAAGTATATATGAAATTAATTTGTTAATGGAAAAAAACATGTACTAATTTATTTATTTGACACAAATTATAGTCTGGCATATAATTAATATAATATAAATATAGTTACTTTAATGCTAATATAATGCTAATATCTGTATACACTACTATTAATTTAATTTTCTTTGATTTTCTTCTGTACTTACAATTGCATTTTCTTTTCTAAAAGAGGAAAATTAATTAAAAATGTTTAAAAGAAAGAAAAGAATATAATTCTTCATATGGCAACAAAAAAATCTTAAAAACCAGTAAAACAGTAAAAAAAAGAGTAAAACTGCCACATTTTTTAATAAATGACACATTCTTCATTGTCCTTCCTTTCCGCTTATAGGAGATGCTTTTGAAACGAGCAGCTGACCTAGTGGAAGCACTGTATGGGACACCACATAACAATCAGGTTAGAGTTCCCCTCTCTCTCTCTCTTTTTAAACCCTGTGAATATGCAAAGAAAGCATTACGCTTGCAGCTTCTCTCTGACCTACTTGAGTGGGACGGATGAGGCTTAATGCTCTATTAAGACTCTTCTACAGTCCTGGTCGTTCCGTCTTTCTCATTCTGGTACAGAATCTATCTGCCATTTCAGTCCAATATTCCATCCAAAGAAGACAAATTTCTTCTTCCCCCAAACTCCGTTGCAAAGGATGGGCATACAACCAGTAATGGGCAGCCAAATTTTTTACCGCCACACTGTGGGTGTGGCTTATTTTGTAGGTGTGGCTTAATGGTCATGTGACCGGGTAGGAGTGGCTTGCCGGTCATGTGACCAGGTGGGAGTGGCTTGAACGATGATCATCATTTAAGTCAGAGTTCTTCAAACTTGGCAACTTTAAGACTTGTGGACTTCAACTCCCAGAATTCTCCAGCCAGCATAGCTGGCTGGAGAATTCTGGGAGTTGAAGTCCACAAGTCTTAAAGTTGCCAATTTTGAGGACCCCTGCTTTAAGTGAACTGTTAAGTCCTCGACTTACAACCTTACCAGTGTTGCTCGCTGGGGTGACAATTTGCTTCGCGTTTCCTGCGCTCTCCTTCCTGGGTTGCCCCCTGCCTCAGGCTGGGTAGCTAGGCGAACGGGTGCTGCCAGAAGCATGAATGCTGCCAGCGCCGCTTCCACCCGCGCCTTCTGCTTGCACCTCAGGTGGGAGGTGGCCGCATGAGGAGGGGAGCCGGGCAGGAGAGAGGGAAGCTCGTCCGAGGCCAGGAAGGAGGAAAGAGGAAAAAAGTAAGGAGCGCAGATGCAGCAGCAGGGGGGGAAAGGAGAGTGGAGCCGAGACCGGTAATCCAGGAAGTGACTGCCACCGGTCAGCTGGAGCTGTGCATGCAGCTTCATTTCCGCCAGTGGAACTGCATTCCACCCCATCCTGCCCTCTGCCCACCCCTATATACAACCCCCAATTCAAAGTGGATTCCGCTGATTCAGACCAGTTTTATAAAACCAGTACAGTGGGTTCCTATCAGTGTGGTCCAGAGTGCTAAACCCACTGTTGATGCAATTTTCAGTGATTATTTCTGGCATCTCCATGTCAAAAGAAGCCCTCCTGCCTGCCCTCGTCTTAATACCGACATTTATTTGTTTATTTATTTATTTATTTATATTGATTTGATTTGATTTGATTTGATTTGATTTGATTTGATTTGATTTGATTTGATTTGATTTGATTTGATTTGATTTGATTTGATTTGATTTGATTTGATTTGATTTGATTTGATTTGATTTGATTTGATTTGTATGCCGCCCCTCTCAGTGGACTCGGGGTGGCTCACAACAGCAATAGAACAATTCATAACAAATCTAATAATTTAAAAACATTTTTAAAAACCCATTATTAATCAGACATATATACAAACATACCATACATAAATTGTTTAGGCCCGGGGGAGATATCTCAATTCCCCCATGCCTGGTGGCAAAGGTATATTTTAAGGAGTTTACGGAAAGCAAGGAGGGTGGAGGCAGTTCTAATCTCTGGGGGGAGCTGATTCCAGAGAGTTGGGGCCACCGCAGAGAAGGCTCTTCACCTGGGATCCGCCAAACGACATTGTTTAGTTGACAGGACCTGGAGAAGGGCAACTCTGTGGGACCTAATTGGTCACTGGGATTCGTGTAGCAGAAGGCGGTCCCGGAGATATTCTGGGAAGCTCCTTCTCAGGAGATGCCGGGGGGAAAAAATGGAGAAAATTGCATCATCAGTGGGTTCCTATTGGTGTGGCGGACTGGACCACACCAGTAGGAAGCCACCAGTGAACCAGTAGCGGGAATTTCCCTTCACTCACTGAACTGCCAGTGACGGACGGTTGGACACGTCCCAGAATTGGTCCTCCAGATTGAAATCTATGCACCGGAGACAAATTTAGGTGAAAATAATGCTTTGTGTACACACAAAGCCTCCTGTGCATGCACAGACCAGTGTAACCCTGGAATGACAAGGGCAAAACACACACTTCCGGCATGACCCCGGATTGGTAGGGAAGGTAAGTAGAACCCACCGCTGCCCTAGTTGTGTTCCTCCTCCATCATCCTGTTTGATGAAATTTCTAGTGTGCTGTTAGCCTTCTCCTCTATTTGGATTAGTTTATTACTGTTCAGATAGTCTGCAAACAGAACTAGAGAAACTTCTAAAAAGTTTTATAAACATTTTTTCAAAGCTTGTAATTTTGGAGTTCTTCCTTTATCCCGTTCTTTATTTCTTTGCCTTCAGTCCACCAGATTTTCTAATCTACTTTTTCCATGATATGTTTTCATGCTTCCCATTCTCCCCCTCCCACTCAATGCCCTCCCAAAACAGGGACAGATCACACCTGTTAGCGTTCTCAAGTGTCAGGATCCAAAGGGATTTTAGATCATTATGTTTTGCAACTTTAGGACCCACAGATGGCTCGCTTGAGCTCTAGGTGAGGATTGAGTAGTGATTTTTTTCTACATTTCTCATCAGAGTGACTTTATTTATTTATATTTCATGTTTCCAGACCCTTCATCTCCCTCAAGGAGAGCTATTTCAGATGTCAAAAGTTGATGGAGTTGAGGCAAGTGAGGGTGGGGTTTAAGTCTTTTTCTCTTTCTGGTATCTCTCTTCCTTTATCTTTCCTTCTAATATTCCTTTACTCTGTTAAGTCTTTAATTGCACAGAGAGGCCAAACAGAAAGGTACAGTTTACTGCAATGATGGTGAACCTTTTTTCCCTTGAGTGCCAAAAGCACGTGCGAACACACTATAGTGTGTGCACGAGTGCCCCACCCATAATTCAATGCCTGGGAAGGGTGAAAATTGCCTCCCCGGCCCCCTGCCCAGAGGCTCTCTGGAGGCCAGAAACAGCCCATTTCCCAACTTCTGGTGGGCCCGGTAGGCCTGTTTTTCACCCTCCCCAGGCTCTAGAGGCTTCCCTGGAGCCTGGGAAGGCAAAAATGCTCTCCCACATCCCCCCCAAAAATGTCCTCCCGGAGCTGAAGTGTGCTGGAGGTGAGCTAGGGCAACGGCTCATGTGCCGAGAGATATGGCTCCACGTGCCATCTGTGGCACCCGTGCCATATTTATTTATTTATCTTTAGAGTTGAAAGGGACCCTGCAGGTCATCAAGTCCAACCCCCTGCCTAAGCAGGAACCCTGTAGCACCCCAGCCAAATGGCAGTCCAATTTCCTCTTAAAAATGTCCAGAGTATTGGAGTTCACAACGTCCGCTGGTAGGTTGTTCCACTGGTTGATCGTTCTGACCATCAGGAAGTTCTTCCTTATTTCCAGGTTGAATCTCTCCTTACAGCCGTTGTTTCTCGTCCAGCCCTCCGGTGCCCTGGAGAATAAAGTGATCCCCTCCTCTCTGTGGCAACCCCTCGTATACTTGTATACTGCTATCATGTCCGCTCTGGCCCTCCTTTTCTCTAGGCTATCCATGCCCAGTTCCCGCAGTCTCTCTTCGTAAGACATAGTTTCGCCATCGCTGGTTTACTCTTTATAGTATGAAATCTTTGAAGAAGAGGACTTTTAAATTAGCCAGTTAGCCAAGTATAATTAGCCTGAGAGCCTACTTGAAATGAAAGTTTAGAAATTAGAAATAACAATAGACCTGATCTTGGTCTTTTCCTACACATCTTAGTGGGTCCCTCTTTATCTCAAGACACATGTTTGCTGAACATCTGGGGACAGAGTTTTTTTGTTCTTTTTAAAAATAATTTGTAAAACAAATCAGTCCACCTGGAATAAAATTTATGCTGATTTTTTTTCTTCTTCTTGTCATTTGCTTGTTTCAGGACATTATTCTGAAGCGAGCTGCTGATATTGCGGAAGCTCTTTACAGCGTCCCAAGAAATCCAGGTCAGATCCCTGCTTTGTCTAGCTCTCCTGCTCACAGTGCCATGATGGGCATCAACTCCTACGGCAGCCAGTTGGGAGTCAGCATTTCTGAGTCCACACAAGGGAATAATCAAGGTAAAAGTGCTGAACTTAAAGGTACACATTGAATGGAGGAGTTTTGCTTCAAGAAGATTATGGCCAGAAACTGGGTAATATTGGTCATGGCTTAATCCTGATGTAGTCGGGATTAATCCTAATATATTAATTACTAAGGCCATCATAATATATTGTTTTCTTTCTTTCTTTCTTTCTTTCTTTCTTCCTTCTTTCTTTTTCTTTCTTTCTTTCTTTCTTTCTTTTTATCTTTCTTTTTTCTTTCTTTCTTTCTTTCTTTTTTCTTTTTTTCTTTCTTTTTTTCTTTCTTCCTTCTTTCCTTCCTTCCTTCCTTCAATTTTTTTGATTTATTTTATTTAATTTGACTTACATGATGCCCAATCCCGAAGCACTAAGGGCAGCTTACTATAATATAAAAAAAGATACAAATACAATATAAAGAAGTCAAATATGATGTATACGTACAAAAATTTAACACAAAATAGTTTCATGAGGATGTAGAATAAGTTAGAAATATAGTTTATTTCTTTGGTCTAATACAAACAAATACTATGTATTGAATATATTACTTAAATTTTCTTTATTGCCTTTTGCTATGATACCCTTTAAAATGCACTATAGATGTTTATTTATTCATTTGTCAAACAAGTATAGTATTCTTGTACATATTAACATAACATAACATAAGTAGAACATAGTAATAGAAAGGATAATAAGACAGTAGGACATTTTATTTATTTATATTTATTTATTTATTTTGTCCAATACACAATGAGGGTTTTAGTGGGTATATATCTATATACACATAGTAAAATACATGATGAAGGTTATAGAGGAGATACTCATAGTAAAATATATCTAAGAAATAATAGAAAAGAAGGTATAGTAATAGAACTTATCAATGAAAGAATAGAAGAAGAGATATAGGAATAGAAGAATGGTATAGGAGATATAGGAGAGCAATAGGACAGGGGATGGAAGGCACTCTAGTTTATGTTATGTTTTTTTTTCTCTTCTTTTTTTCGGTAGTTGTTGTTTGTACTTTTTAAAATGTATATAATTAATAAAGACTATTTTTAATTAAAAAAAGAAGTCAAATATGGAAATCTAAAGCTATGAAACCCCAGTTTAAAAACCCACAACTCAACTGTCCAATCAATACACATTCATACCATTCAGCACGATTCAGCCATGACAGATGTCAAATTCATGGCCCCCAGTCCTGCTGGGAAAGGCAAGTTTTTGCAGCTCTATGGAAGGCCAGTAGGGTGGGAGCAGTATGGACATGGGGGGGGGGGAGTCGATTCCATAGAGCCGGGGCAACAACAGAGAAGGCCCTCCCCCATGGCCCTATTGTTTAGTCGACGGGACTTGGAGGAAACCAACTTTTTCTTTATTTATTTCTTTTTTAAAAAAATTGGTTTCAGTATTGTCCACGTAATCCCATTCTCTTTTTAATTTTCTTCTAAAACATTGTCCATCCATAGCCTTAACCACCCCTGTAGTTTATATATATATATATGTGTTGTATAAATCCATTTCTCTCACACACAATTTTCAAATAGTTTACCTTTTAAAATCCATTCTTTATGGGGGGGAAAAAGAATTGACCATGAATTTCTGCCGACACCCTCGAGAAGGAGTAGCCTTGACCACAATTTGCAGCAAATCCCATGTTAAACTTATAAATATTAAAAACACAAGTGTGCTAATTTTTTCCAGATCTCGAAACAACACCCTTTCACATTCTTTCAACATGCAGGATCAGATTGGTGAAATGTACATATGTTGTCAAACAAAGTGAAGTACTTGTCAACTAGGGGAACTTGCTTAAGGGTGAGAGGCTGCAACAGAACTTTAGAGAGGACCTTATATTTTATCCTGCAAAACTGTTTTTGTAAAGTTAGTAGCAGTCTCGGCACACTTATTTGACTTTTAATCTTGAAATACACACTCTTAGGTTTGCAATTACCTAATCATCTGAGGACTCTGATCTTAGAGAGAAATGGAAAACTACAGAATTAAAGAAGATTTTAAATAGATCTATAAAATTCTGAACAGATTTATAGTCTCTCAAAATAAATGTGATCTGTCTGTCTGTCTGTCTACCTATCTACCTACCTACCTACCTACCTACCTATGTACCTATCTATATATATCTATCCATCACCTACCTACCTATCTATCTATCTATCTATCTATCTATCTACCTACCTACCTACCTTTCCTACCTACCTACCTATCTACCTATCTATATCTATCTATCCATCTATCCATCACCTACCTACCTACTTACCTACCTATCTATCCATCTATCCATCTATCTATTTATCTACCTACCTACCTTTCCTACCTACCTATCTACCTATCTATCTATATCTATCTATCCATCTATCCATCACCTACCTACCTACCTACTTACCTACCTATCATCTATCTATCTATCTATCTATCTATCTATCTATCTATCCATCTATCATCTATCTATCTATCTATCTATCTATCTATCTATCTATCTATCTATCTATCTATCTATCATCTGACTTCTATGCTGCCCAATCGCATAGGACTTAGGACTAAATCTTAGACTGAAAAGAGAGCTGGACTAGGCTATAACAAAACTCCCCAAATTTTTTTCAACTCTGAAATTCTATATTTCACTTCATAAACTGAATTATTTGTTGTTATTCAGTCACTAAGTGTCAACTACATCTATCTATCCTCTGCCATCCTCTTCTCCTTTTGTCTTCCATCTTTCTCAACCTCAGGGTCTTTTCCAATGAGTATTTGAACTTGAACCTCTGTATTTCCAAAAGAGAGTCAGGGTCGATTTCCTTAAACTGAACTCATACTATGCCACATTTTACCTTTCGGTTTCTTTCTTTCCCAGTGGAAAATGAGGTCTGTTTTCTACCGTTATCTCCACTTTTGAATACGTACTTTCCCCCACCTTTCTTTTTGTTGCAGTTGTACGGCATACTGTTTGAAAGGAGCAAGGAAATGATGCTGGTGGTTATTTTCTTTTTACAACTTTTCTAATCGCACTAAAGCCTCCCTCACCATTCTCATTTGCAAACTGAAAACCCCATAAAATAAGTTCCTTCTTGAGATATTTCTCTGGGACTTAACTGAAGTTTGAGGAACCAAGGGGGCTACAGTGCAGACTGCTGGAAGGAGGATTGTATAATTTATTTATTTTTTTAAATGTAGCATTCACACACACTTCTCGACCATCTGGTAACTAAATAAGAATGCCATAGTCCACCCTTGAGGATTAAATTGAAATTCTTTTCTCCTTTGGAAAAGAGTGAAAGTAAACCCTCACATTCTATTCCAAACAACAAATTTAGGAGAATGGTTTTTTTTTCATGCTTATTTAGGATTCTGACTCCAGGGGAAATGCTATTTTGTTGTACACTTGGGCACTTTTTCACGCTATTTTTCTTCTCTATAACTTCTTCCCCCCCTATTTTTAATTTTTTTAAAAAAACATTAAAATACCAACTCCAAAAATAGGGGAGGGAGGGAAGGAAAGAAAATATAAAAGTGAAACGAAACTAGACAAGATCATATGCTGCAACGTCCTACCGGTCAATGACTACTTCAGCTTCAACCACAACAACACAAGAGCACGCAACAGATTCAAACTTAATATTAATCGCTCCAAGCTTGACTGTAAAAAATATGACTTTAGCAATCAAGTTGTCGAAGCGTGGAACTCATTACCGGACTCAATAGTGTCAACCCCTAACCCCCAACATTTCTCCCTTAGACTATCCACGATTGACCTCTACATATTCCTAAGAGGTCAGTAAGGGGTGTACATAAGTGCACTAGCGTGCTTTTTGTCCCCTGTCCAATTGTCTCTCCTTATCTCATATCTCATATATCTTTTCTTCCTTTCATATATCTTCTCCTCTACTTTTATATCTTTTCTTTATATATAATACTTCATGTCTATCCTCTTCAATATGTATTGCGTATTGGACAAAATAAATAAATAAAATAAAATAAAAATAAGATGACACAAAGAAAAAATATTGTGCCTAAAAAAGGGGAAAAAATGAACCAAACCTATACATAAATTGTCCCCCTAATTGAATAATGATAAACATATGTCAAAAATAATAAGCCCCCCTTTTGCAAAGCAGGCGCACAGTTTATACATTTCTAAAACACTGTTTACCCAAGGTGTTGGGCCTGACATTTATCAACTACAGTGGTACCACTACTTAAGAATACCTCAAGAACTTTTCTAGATAAGAACCAGATGTTCAAGATTTTTTTGCCTCTACTTAAGAACCATTTTCTACCTAAGAAGCCGAACCCGGAAAAATTTCACAGGAAATTTGAGAGTGGAACGAAGGCCCGGCCAGTTTCCTGCCATTCCCCATTTAATTCCAGCCATCTCAGGCTTTTCTGGGCTGCTAGAAGAGCCTTTAGGTGGCTCTTAAGGAGGCTTTAGCAGCCCAGAGCGAACGGAGCTTTTTCCTTTCTCTGGGTGCTTGGACAGGGAATAAACCACTTTGCTGTGGTGATTCCCTCGTGATGCCTCCCATACACCCGGTGCGAGGTTGCCTCCCGGAGCGTCCGGGCACGGAAAGGCAAAAGGGGGCGCTCACCTCACCTCCTTCCTTCAGCAGCAACTGTCCTCCTCCTCTTCTTCCTCCTCCTCCTCCCACCCAAATTGCGAGCTTTTATTTCTTTCCTAATCTGTTTGCACGCATTACTGGTTTTTGCATTGATTCCTATGGGAAAAATTGCTTCTACTTAAGAACGTTTCTACTTAAGTACCTGGTCACAGAACAAATTAAGTTCTTAAGCAGAGGTACCCCTATATATATAAAAAAAGCCACCAAAATCAGTACAATCCCTGTCTGAGTTCAATCCACTCGATAACTACTAATAACTTACTAATATCATAACCCACAAATACCTCTCACTCATAAAAATAACAAACATAATCAAACTAAGTCATTACAATGCATACTCCTGCTAGTTTGCAGGTACTAGTCACAATTCAAAGTGTTGGTCATGACCTTTAAAGCCCTACATGGCATTGGACCAGAATACCTCCGGAACCGCCTACTACCGCACGAATCCCAGCGGCCGATAAGGTCCCACAGAGTCGGCCTTCTCCAGGTCCCGTCGACTAAACAATGTCGTCTGGCGGGTCCCAGGGGAAGAGCCTTCTCTGTGGCGGCCCCGGCCCTCTGGAATCAACTCCCCCCGGAGATTAGAACTGCTCCCACCCTCCTTGTCTTCCGTAAACTACTTAAGACCCATGTATACCGCCAGGCATGGGGGATTTGAGACACCTTTCCCCCAGGCTTATTATAATTTATGTTTGGTATGTATGTGTTGTTTGGTTTTTTAAATTGATAGGGTTTTTAGTTTTTTTCTTAATATTGGATTTGTGCCTGTACAATATTGTTTTATCGCTTGTTGTGAGCCGCCCCGAGTCTTCGGAGAGGGGCGGCATACAAATCTAATAAATTATTATTATTATTATTATTACTATCCCCCCCTCTCTCTTTCTTTCTTTTCTTTCTTTTCTCTTTTTCTCTTTTTCTCTTTCTTTTCTTTTCTATTCCACTTCCAAACTACCTTTCCTTTCCATGTCACCCCTGAACTACTAAATACTACAGTTATAAGATTATCCAAATAAGAATATTGAATACAAAATAATTACCTATAGACAAATATTTGAAATGTATATCCAACAATATATATAAGCTACTGTATAAAAATGTTGTTTACCCCATCCCCCTCCTACTTCTCTTTTTGTACTCCCATCCCCCCTTCCCATTTTTAATAAACTAGTAAAGTATATTTTTAAAGAAAAAAAGCCACAGTCAACAGATAAAGCCAACAGCAAAATTAAACTACTGTTCAGATTTGCTTTATTTTAATGCTTATTTTTTGTGCTGATCCCTGACCATAATAAAGAGTGAATGAAAGACTGAATCTATTCACGATCCAGATAACCGAAGAGTGCATGTCTAAGGGGGACCATCTTGTTATTCTTACTGATGGGCACTCGGTGAATGTTTATTTCTTGCAGGCTACATCCGCAACACCAGCAGCATATCCCCACGAGGTTATTCCTCCAGCACGACCCCTCAGCAGTCTAATTACAGCACCCCCAGTAACAGCATGAACGGCTACAGCAACGTCCCCATGTCTAACCTGGCTGTTCCCAGTTCACCCGGATTTATTAACGGTTCTCCCACAGGATCGCCCTATGGCTGTGAGTAGCTCCCTTCTCTTCTCTTCCTCCAGCTCCAGCTGACCTTTGGGGTGGACTTGTGTTAAGAGGCAATCTGCCAGGAAAGGTTTATTTCCTTTCTTTGGGTCATATGCCAGAAGGTGCCTCAACTTTGTAAATCAGAGAATTAAGCCCCAAAATTCTGCAGAATTGAGGTTTATTTTGGAATATTGCTGAGAAGTCGTGGATTAGGACTGGGGGCGGGGTGGGGAATATTTTATAGTCTGTATCATTGAATCTAAAAGAATGATTTTAAAACTTTGTTTTTCTGGCAAAGAATGTCAGGGTCAACACCAGGTCTTATTAAAATAGCAACAGGACGGTCAAAAAAGAGACTGCAGTTAGTGATACTAGACTTTGATGTCACTATTTATTTATGTATGTATGTATGTATGTGTATGTATTTATGTATTTATTTATTCATTCATTCATTCATTATTTATTCATTCATTCATTCATTCATTCATTCATTCGATTTTTATGCCGCCCTTCTCCTTAGACTCAGGACGGCTTACAACATGTTAGCAATAGCACTTTTTAACAGAGCCAGCCTATTGCCCCCACAATCCAGGTCCTCATTTGACCCACCTCGGAAGGATGGAAGGCTGAGTCAACCTTGAGCCGGTGATGAGATTTGAACCGCTGACCTTCAGATCTACAGTCAGCTTCAGTGGCCTGCAGTACAGCACTCTACCTGCTGTGCCAATCCGGCTCACTATTAACTACATTTAGAAAAAAAAAAAACATATTATTTGGGGGGGGGGGGAGAGATCATTAGATGGTGAAATCTAGTCTTACCTTAAGCACAAAGCCAACAAGGTGACTTTGGGCCGGTCACTTTATCTCTCAGTCCTAGGAAGAAGAGCCTGTTGAGACCCTTCCAAAAATATTGCCAAGAATGTCAAATGGTCTTCTCCAGGTAGTCCCTAGGAATCAAGATCAATTCAAAGTCTAAATAAAGTCGCGGTGTCACAGTGGTTAGAATGCAGTACTGCAGGATACTTCTGTTGATTGCTGGCTGCCTGCAATTTGGCAGTTTGATTCTCACCAGGCTCAAGGTTGACTCAGCCTTCCATCCTTCCGAGATGGGTAAAATGAGGACCCAAATTGTTGGGGGTGATAGGTTGACTCTGTAAACCACTTAGAGAGCGGTGTAAAGCACTGTAAGGTTTATTTTTTATTTATTTATTTTATTTATTTATTCATTTGTCCAATACACAAATACATAGGAAGAAAAATAGACATGTGATAATATAAAAGAGGGTGAAAGTGAACTATATATGAAAGGAAGAGAATATATAAGATAGGTGAAAGAAAGGAAAGACAATTGGACAGGGGACGAAAGGCACTCCAGTGCACTTATGCTACTGCTATTTCTATAAACAAACAAATAAATGCGGTTTTATAAAACTGAGATTAAATTCCAACAAATGTGCTAGGATTGATTTCAGAGTTGGGAGGAAAATTAAAACAACATTCTCAAGCACACTAAGAATAGAGTGGCTGAGATTAGGTTTATTCCCAGGAAAAAAGGGCTATGTGTATGTGTGTATGTATATATGTGATGATATAGTGCAATATTTTGATGTAAGATTTTGAGGACAGATTTATCTACCCACCCACCCACAGGGATAAAGTCTCCCAAATCTGTAGGTACTTCTTCCATATCTATCCCCAATTATACAACACGTTTATTTACAAGATGCAGTTGTGATTTCACACTGTCCACACTTATAGGATGAGAACATTTTGAATTTTTTAAATAATAGATGATCTGTTTGGAAAAAGAAAAGAAAAAAGTCACCCAGAAAGAAATCTGAAATGTTGATTGCTTTTGCACAGAGAGTTTAAAGTTGGCCAAACAGATGTTTGATGTGGGTGTGGGTGTGTTTAAGAAATGAGAAAACTTAACAAATTCTGCTTCCTGGCTGAATTGTGTGTGCCAAGTTTCAGTTCCAGAGAAAAAGACAAAAAACAACAAACAGAGTTGAATTATATATTCCTGGCCATCAGAGTTTAGAATGAGATGCTGACAGATGCTTGAGAAAAATAAAATTAGGGAATTATTCAAAGCTAGAGAAGATATACAGCAATGGGAAATACAGTGGTGATTTTTAATGGAAGCATCTTAACCAGAATTGAAATTTGTTTGCTCCTTTTAAATTTGGTCCAGATCTACTGGACCACACATCCCACGGTGTCCTATGATTTAGGGGTAGTGATTTCTGACAGTCTCAAAATGGGTGAGCAGTGTGGTTGGGCAGTAGGAAAAGCAAGTAGGATGCTGGGCTGCATAGCTAGAGGTATAACAAGCAGGAAGAGGGAGATTGTGATCCCCTTATACAGAGCGCTGGTGAGACCACATTTGGAGTACTGTGTTCAGTTCTGGAGACCTCACCTACAAAAAGATATTGACAAAATTGAATGGGTCCAAGGACGGGCTACAAGAATGGTGGAAGGTCTTAAGCATAAAACCTATCAGGAAAGACTTCATGAACTCCATCTGTCTAGTCTGGAGGACAGAAGGAAAAGGGGGGACATGATCGAAACATTTAATTATGTCAAAGGGTTAAATAAGGTTCAGGAGGGAGGTGTTTTTAATAGGAAAGTGAACACAAGAACAAGGGGACACAATCTGAAGTTAGTTGGGGAAAAGATCAAAAGCAACATGAGAAAATATTATTTTACTGAAAGAGTAGTAGATCCTTGGAACAAACTTCCAGCAGACGTGGTAGATAATTCCACAGTAACTGCATTTAAACATGCCTGGGATAAACATATATCCATCCTAAGATAAAATACAGAAAATAGTATAAGGACAGACTAGATGGACCATGAGGTCTTTTTCTGCCGTCAGATTTCTATGTTTCTATCAGGAGATGAGGCTGAGGAAATCTGCTTGAAAATATTTGTTTAGAAATATTGACTATCTTGCATTTCACGGCAATGTGGACCTCCTCATTTCCCCATGTTTCCTCCCTTCACCGGACTTTACCCTGGCTCAGCTAACCTTGGTTAGCCCTTTGCCCTCATCTATCCTGCCTTGACAAAGATCCTGTTTATGGTATATAACTAATAGGAACATTATTATTATTTATTAGATTTGTATGCCGCCCCTCTCCGTAGACTTGGGGCGGCTCACAACAGTAATAACACAATATATAACAAATCTAATAGTTAAAAGTCACTAAAAACCCCTTATTAAAAGAAAACATACACGCAAACATACCATGCATAAACTGTATAAGCCCGGGGGAGATGTCTCAGTTCCCCCATGCCTGGCGGCATAGATGGGTTTTAAGAAGTTTACCAAAGACAAGGAGGGTGGGGGCAATTCTAATCTCCAGGGGGAGCTGGTTCCAGAGGGTCGGGGCCGCCACAGAGAAGGCTCTTCCCCTGGGTCCCGCCAGACGATATTGTTTAGTTGACGGGACCCGGAGAAGACCAACTCTGTGGGACCTAATTGGTCGCTGTGATTCATGCAGCAGAAGGCGGTCCCGGAGATATTCTGGTCCGATGCCATGAAGGGCTTTATAGGTCATAACCAACACTTTGAATTGTGACCGGAAACTGATCGGCAACCAATGCAGACTGCGGAGTGTTGGTGTCACACGGTCTAACTTATTGTTTTATTAACTTTTAAAATGGTTGGATTTCAATTTTCAGAATTCCCCATGCTGTCTGGAGAATTCTGGAAGTCCAATCATTTTAAAGTTGGACTTTATGGAACTGGTCTGACTAACCATATAATATTTCCTGGGGTTTCCCCATCTAAATTATGAACATGTCAGGAGTGGGTTCTGACTTTACGTCACTGCCAGTTCGCTCCTCACACACTGCATGTATGCATACGCAGTGCTTAAAACGTAGCTTCTGTACATGCGCAGAAGCCTATGGCGCCACCAAAGGATCCAGTTCTGGAGCATTGCTGCTGGTTCAGTGAGTTAAGTTCTATAGAATCGGTCCAGACTGGCAAGAATCAGATATGATCCTAGCCCAGACGACCTTTCACCTGCTGAAGCTTGAAAAATAATTAGATTTGGCTAATAATATCCCAAATCACAATGATGGATTGACACATCACACAAAGTTTGAAAGAAGAAAACCACTTTTTGAAGTAGCATAGTAGGTGAATCCAATATATTTGTATTATAACGAAATACCAAATTCTGCAGGGTTTTGGTATATATTCAGCTTCCTCTATGTATTCTTTTTAATGGTTTATGGTTTAGGTTTATTGGATTTATATGCCGCCCCTCTCCGCAAACTCGGGGCGGCTCACAACAATAATAAAAAACAGTACAGTACACAATTTAATATTCAAAATCAGTTTGCATTGCAAAGCTCACCAACCTTTTAAAGCTAAGGAATTTAACAAGAAATATATGATAAGGGTGCCTCAAAACTGAAAGAGTCGTATCGTATGCATGTGTCCATAATGCATGAAAAATACCAGTTATACAAATATAGCTAAATATAGCTAAAATTACATACACATGCATGGATATATTCTTATTATTATTTACTGCCTCCGTCTGGCTGCAGTTCCATTGTTCTTTCCCTCACTATTATCTTGTCCTTACAAGATACTTTTTACTACTCACCATTGTTGTTTCTTCCGCTGGGCAAGGAGATACAATTTTAAGCAAAAATTTGGTCTACAGTCAAATGACATTTTAAAAATGTTCTAGGAATATCATATGGGGCTCGGAAGCATCCTCGGAATTAAAAATTTGTTGTGGAACATCCATTTGCTTTGAAGGAATTTATTTATTTATTTGATTTGACTTCTATGCCACCCAATCCCAATGGGACTCATTGAATGAATGAATGAATGAATGAATGAATGAATGAACGAATGAACGAATGAAAGAACGAATGAACGAACGAACGAACGAATCAATGAATCAATGAATCAATGAATCAATGAGTGAATGAGTGAATGAGTGAATGAGTGAATGAGTGAATGAGTGAATGAGTGAATGAGTGAATGAATGAATCAATCAATCAATCAATCAATCAATCAGTCAATGAAATTGAATGTTTAGGACCCAAATAAATTTATTGAATCTATGGAATTTATGGAAATCTCAGTTGGATACTTCTTAAGGGTGATTGCTTTGGGCAAATTTGTGATTGTTTGCCTTTCCAGGCTCCTATTTGTTCTAACTCAAGTTGGTATCTTCTCCCTCTTAGTGATGTCTTCAAGCCCCACAGTTGGTTCTTCAAGCAGTTCCTCCATCCTTCCATTCTCCTCCTCTGTCTTTCCTGCTGTCAAACAAAAGAGTGCCTTTGCTCCAGTCATCCGACCCCAGGGGTCCCCTTCTCCAGCGTGCCCCACTGGCAATGGAAATGGGTTTAGAGGTAAGGAGAAGTCTATTTTCTTCACCCGCCATTCTCCCAGAACTCCATCCCTGTATACGTCATATGTTTAACTTCAAAGGTTTGCTTCAAAGGTTTGCTCAACATGGACTTTGCACATCACACCTATGTGCAAAGCAATCCCCTAAAAGTGATAGCGGAGTGTGGTACACAAAGTTGTACCCTTATAATCCTCACCTATCCCATTATCCTTCCCACGATTTTTGATTACACAAAAAGCCATATCCTAACTAACAAAAAATAATAGAAGAGTAAAAGCACAAAAGGAAGATAAAATTAGAGTGCACAAAGTAAAGTAAAAAGAAATAAAACAAAACTTCAAAACTCCTTTGCAGCATACATAAATACAATTATAAAGTTATCCCTTACTATGGTTACAAAAAAAAGCAGAATCAGAAATTGAAAATGCATTTTGTTCTGCAGAAAAGAGTTTTTGGTCGATTATAAATATAAATACTGGGGTTTTCCCCCCCTTATCTAATAAGTTGAATAAGATAAGTTCCTCATCTTTGCCAACTCTTTCTCCATTGTGAGTGGTATAGAACATTTAAAGTAACTTTTCATGAGATCTCAGCTTGCAAGAGCTTTTATGAATTCTAGTTCTCTTATATCTTGCAAAATCTCAGATCAAAACTGTCCAATATTTGTGAGCGCAACAATCATTTCATTTCATTATTGTTTCCCTACAATATAAGCTTTCTAACTCCCTCTCAAAGGCTCTAAGTCACTTGCAAATAATAAAATATAAAACAAAAAATAAAAATAAATCACCAACTGCAATAAAGAATCCCATCAGTCTTTCTGAACAGTCTGGCCTTCTTGATTTTCTTAAGTGTAGGGCTGTTGCAAAGTAATTATTTAATGTGAATGAATGAATAAATGATCAAGCTAATTAGAATACCCAGAACATAACATCAGACAATATAATTGCACCTGCAGCTGAGAAAATATCAATTTCTGGTTTTATATTAAAAAAAAAGCTATGCCATATATTGTTTCAAAAGGTCATTACATAAAATGGATAAGAATTAAAAATGCTTTTATAGATATATCTAAATCTAATGAGTAAATGCAGAAACACAACACTTTCATTTAAATCATTTAAATCATCAGTTCCATTTATCTCATCCATCCATCCATCCATCCATACACGCATACATTCAGAAAAATTATCATCTCTTTAATTTTTCTATGTGTTCTCATTCAGTTTGATTAAAGGGGATTCGGTTTAGAAACCTAAGACCAAAGCTGGTCTATTGGTTGAGTAGTTCAAGTACTAGGCTAGAAACTAGTTCTAGTCCCACCTTAGGCAAGAAAGTTAACTGGGTGATTTTGGGCCAATCTCCAGGAGAGGTGGAATTCTAGATCCTCCTCAGGCATGATATCTGATTGGGTGACTTTAAGCAAGTTACAGTATCTCAGCCCAACTTACCTCTGGAAAATAGGAGAAGGAAGGAGTAAAAGGCATGCTTGCACTTTAAATTACTTAAAAAGTAATTAAAAAGGATTTAAAAATATTTTAAAAATTAAAAGTGGCAATCTGATGAATAGAACCTAGAAGAAGAAAAAAACTTTTTGGGGTGGGGAGAGAATATATGTGAGTACACTGTCTTTCACTAGAGCACTGATGGCGAACCTATGGCATGGGTGCCACAGGTGGCATTTATTTTTATTTTATTTATTTATTTTGTCCAATACACAATGAGGGTTTTAGTGGGTATATATCTATATACACAGAGTAAAATACATGATGAAGGTTATAGAGGAGATACTCATAGTAAAATATATTTAAGAAATAATAGAAAAGAAGGTATAGTAATACAACATATCAATGAAAGAATAGAAGAAGAGATATAGGAATAGAAGAAAGGTATAGGAGATATAGGAGAGCAATAGGACAGGGGATGGAAGGCACTCTAGTGCACTTGTACTCGCCCCTTACTGACCTCTTAGGAATCTGGATAGGTCAACCGTAGATAATCCAAGGGTAAAGTGTTGGGGGTTTGGGGATGACACTATGGAGTCCGGTAATGAGTTCCATGCTTCGACAACTCGGTTACTGAAGTCATATTTTTTACAGTCAAGTTTGGAGCGGTTAATATTAAGTTTAAATCTGTTGTGTGCTCTTATGTTGTTGTGGTTGAAGCTGAAGTGGTCGCCGACAGGCAGGACGTTGCAGCATATGATCTTATGGGCAATACTTAGATCTTGTTTAAGGCGTCTTAGTTCTAAACTTTCTAGGCCCAGGATTGAAAGTCTAGTCTCATAGGGTATTCTATGTGGAGACATAACTGCAGGCACGCGAGCAGTTGCCCTTGCTCAGCTCCAATGTGCATGTGTGTGCTGGCAAGCTGATTTTTGGTTTGCGCAGAGGCCCTGGGAGGCCGTTTTCGACTTCCAGAGAGACTCTGAAGGGATGGGGAGGGCGTTTTTACCCTCCCCTGGCTCCAAGTAAGCCTTTGGAGCCTGGGGAGGGCAAAACACAGGCCCACTGGGCCCACCAGAAGTTGGAAAACAGGCTATTTCTGGCCTCCAAAGGGCCTCCAGGGGTTGGGGGATGCTGTTTTTGCCCTACCAGGAATTTATTTATTAGATTTGTATCTAATAAATTGAATTATGGGTGTGGGCCAGTGCTCTTTCGGCACCTGAGGGGAAAAAGTTTCGCCATCGCTGCACTAGAGTATATCCTCTCTTTTCTGCCATCTTCGTCTTTTGGACCTCATATTTTAATTCAATTTTCAAAGAAGAGCCTTCTGTAAAAACTGTTTCTCCAACTGGCAAGTGCGAACAGCAAATGATGAGAACATGTGAAATAGAATCATCTAGCACCTCCAACAACAATTTAAAAACACCACCCAAAGGAATTTGAGAGACATTCTCAAACCCTCTTTAAAAAAAATAAGGTGGAACAACTTTGGTGCAAAAAATCTCCAATTCTGGAAACCAAAAGAGAGATCTTAATTATGCTGTGCCTTTTTTTTACCCTTCCTCTTCCTCCTTCCAGCCTTCCACCACCCCACCACCCCATTCCCACAGTCAAAAAGGTGGAATAGAGGCAAGGAAAGAGAGTGGTCTCTTGTGTGACCTGCTATAAATTGTATTCTCCAGCGCTACCATATTGATTTACCCCCCACTCCTGCCTCCCCTATTTCAGTCTACAGAACGTAAAGCAGTCAGTTGACAGAAGTCTGTAGGCATTTCCAAAGACCAGATTTTTGCCAACTGGGTAATATATGCCGTGGAGCTTTGCTCCAAACCTCAGAGGTGACATGATCTGCCTCGGTGCTCACCGTACAGATTGAGGCTGGCAAGGCAAAAAAGAACAAAACAAACCCCAGCAGTTCTCAAACTAGAGATGCTGTTCTGTCAACCTGCCACAGTTGCTTGCCTTCGAGGCTACCTAGCTCTCCACCAAAGATGATTACTTCAGAAGTACCAGAGAAAGAAGCTTCAAGTTTAAACCCTTGAGGATACATAACAGTGCTTGGCATCTTTGTCTAGCTGTAGGCTTTTCAACTCTTGTGAATGCGGCTTCCTTCTGGCCTGCCATGAAGACTCTAATGTAGCTTAGCCTTCAATGATCCTTCTGCCAAGTCAAGTTGAGGAGCTGAGCTAAGGAGGAAATGTCAGCCCGTCAATGATTTATGGCTGTATCCAAGGGCAAAGCTTCCATTCTGAGGGAAACATCAGAGGGGGGTGGGTGAACGTTGCCCTCTTCCATTGCTTGCTTCAAGGCAGGTGGCATCTGCCCATGTTCGGAAAACCATGGCAAGGCCAGAGATGCCAAAGCAGAGCAAAGCAGCAACTCCAATTTTAGAAGTATATTAAAAAAGTGAAAACGCCACGTTGCTTCACAGATCTGCTCCAAAGCAGTGATTTTTTTAAAATTTATTTTATTAATAGAGTTGAAAGGGACCGTTAGGTCATCGAGTCCAACCCCCTGCCTGAGCAGGAAACCCTACAGCACCCCAGCCAAATGGAAGTCCAATCTCCTCTTGAAGGTGTCCAGAGTTGGGGAGTTCACCACCTCCCCTGGCAGGCAGTTCCATTGGTTGATCGCTCTGACCGTCAGGAAGTTCTTCCTTATTTCCAGGTTGAATCTCTCCTTGGTCAGCTTCCAACCATTGTTCCTCGTCCGGCCCTCTGGTGCCCTGGGGAATAAAGAGACCCCCTCCTCACCGTGGCAACCCCTCAAGTATCTGTAAACTGCTATCATGTCCCCTCTAGACCTTCTTTTTTCTAGGCTGTCCATGCCCAGTTCTCTCAATTTAGTTGGATCTAGTCATCCCAAAAAAGCTCAACGCAGGTCCTGAAGATGTAACTTTCTCCAGACTAAACGACATGTCAAAATAAATCAAATATTTATCATCATAGAGCAGCATAAATAGGGCAGGGCAGATACGATTAAAAAATATAATAGATACATCAAGGTCTGGGTAATAATAAATGTAAAAGCTAAAATGTATATGTAAGAACAAGAACACTGGATGTTTTTCAGAAGATTATGGTAGATAAACATTTGTCTGAAGTGGTGTAAGATTTCCTGCCCAAAGAGGGGATTGGACAAGAAGATTTCCAAGGTTCCTTTTAACTTTGTTAAATTATTAAATTATTATTATTTATTGGATTTGTATGCCGCCCCTCTCCACAGACTCGGGGCGGCTAAAAACAACATGTAACAATCCAATTTAATAAAACAACTAAAAACCCTTATTATAAAAACCAGACATGCACACAAACATACCATGCATAACTTGTAATGGCCTAGGGGAAGGAATATCCTAACTCCCCCATGCCTGGCGACAAAGGTGGGTCTTGAGTAATTTGTGAAAGACAAGGAGGGTGGGGGCCGTTCTAATCTCTGGGGGGAGTTGATTCCAGAGGGCCGGGGCCACCACAGAGAAGGCTCTTCCCCTGGGGCCCGCCAAACGACATTGTTTGGTCGACGGGACCTGGAGAAGGCCAACTCTGTGGGACCTTAGCGGCCGCTGGGATTCGTGCGGTAAAAGGCGGTTCATGATGTATTCTGGCCCAATAAATAAAAGTCTAAAAAGAATTCAAATACAAGGGCAGGAATTTTAGATACAGGTAAGGGAGCGTAATGGTTGGTATGTTACAGACCATATGAAATTATAGAGCATTTTAGTATGATAAACGAAATGTTCATTTAATCTAGTTGATGATACACCATGTAGGTTTCTCTAGCCTAAATAACATGTTAATACTGAGGACTGGGAGAAAAAATAGGAGTCCAATTCCTGGGGCCACTAATACTGGCACTGGTGAGTGTCACCTTTCCAGAATCTCAAAGGAATTTTTCCCACCTTCCTTGTAGACAGAATTCAATCTGGAACCTTTGGCAAACAAGACAGGTTGTATATATCCATTTGGATGTAATGAGGTCTACTCTTTGGTCAGGAAGATCTTATCTTTAACTTTAGACTTTAACCTTAGACTGTCTACGGTCGGCCTCTCCCCTTTTCTAAGAGGTCTGCAGGAAGCATGCATAAGCACACCACTGTGCCTACCATCCCTGTTCTACTGTCCTATTGTCCTCTTTTGTGGTTATTTTTTACTTATGATTTTACAAATTACTATCTCATAAACGTTTGATAGAAAGAAAGAAAGAAAGAAAGAAAGAAAGAAAGAAAGAAAGAAAGAAATGTACCTATCACGTTTATCTGGTCTCTGCAGTGATCCAGATGTTTATGTTGTAATCCTCCTCCTTTCCCCCCTTAGCATTAAATCAGACTTTGAAAGGTCAGAGCAGCCTAAGATCTAGTGCAGAGGCTCCCAAACTTGGCAACTTTAAGACTTGTGGACCTCAACTCCCAGAATTCTGGGAGTTGAGGTCCACAAGTCTTAAAGTTGCCACGTTTGAAGACCTATGACCTAGTGAGATAATCAGAGTGTTGTGTCCACGCCTCCACCTGCCATCTTAGAACCAAAGGTAGAAATATGCATTAGGTCTCTACTTTTCAATGTTCTAAATATTCATTCAGAGCAAGGGTGGGCAGGTATGGCAACTGTATGACCTGTGCACTTCAACTCCCAGAATTCCTGAGCCAGCATGGTTATTATAATTGCTCGTGCCTGATTTAGAGCAGAAACCCCAGTCTTCTTCAGAACCATAGGGCTGGGGAAAGGCAGACCATGCTTATTTAGCTCCAAACATGGAGGGTCTTCACACAGGCTAGAAGTGAGTTGAGCATACCCTAGGGCAGTGATGGTGACACATGGAGCCATATCTGCTGGCACCTGAGCTGTTGTCCCAGCTCAGCTCCAATGTGCATGTGTATACCAGCCAGCTGATTTTTGGCTCACGTCAGCTCTGGGTGGGCGTTTTTGGCTTCCAGAAGCCTCCAGGGGGCTGGGAAAGAGTGTTTTTACCCTCCCACAGCTCCAGGGAAGCCTTTGGAGCCTGGGGAGGGCAAAACATGACCCTACGGGGCCCACCAGAAGTTGGAAAACAGGCCATTTCTGGCCTGCAGAGAACCTCCAGGGGGCTGGGGAAGCTGTTTTCACTTTCCCCAGGCATTGAATTATGGGGATAGTGCTCGCACACGCTCTTTGGGCACCCGAGGAAAACAAGGTTGGCCGTCACTGCCCTAGGACCAACTTAGTTAATAAAAGTACGGATTTTTGCAATCTAAAAAGCAATCTAGGTTAACGATTCCATTATTTAGCCATGCTGAAATGTAAAAAAACTGATGTCATTTAATATACTTTCTGGAGAGAGAAGAGAAGACCACAGCGTGAAGGGTCATCCCATCCTCATTCAAGATCTCCTTGCCGGCTTCCTAGAGACGTCACCTCACTAGCGATTGTGTCAAGAGGATGTTGGACTAGGTGAACCAGTCTGGATTTTCACCTGTTTTGCACAGCATTTGCATGGTTTTATTACCAAGCCTTGACGAAGAGCACGCTGCTTGATGGTTCTCATTAATGTTACCCAAGGGAGGAAACCTATTTGAAACTTGGCTCCCTGAGTGGCGTTGGGGAAGACATGTGGATACCCTTAGATGACCTGTCGACTGCCAGGCATTCCTGATTTTCACTCCCTGCGTGCCATCTGCTCTATTTATTTTTATTTTTTATTTGCTCTGCAGTCAGGAGAGGTAGGTAGGAACAGTAGGGCCTCGTCTTTGTCAGCGACCCCAAATTGATTGCAGGTGTCCTGATTGGAGACGCCTGGCACTGATTTGGCCCTGGACGTTTATCCTGCTTAAAAATAGGGTGGAGAAGATGTGATGTGACATGACACAAAGCGAAGGGATGAGTACCCCGGTGTCTGGTCACCTTGGCACAGATGGAAAGCTGAAAATGGGAAACTGCTGGAGCAGCGCAAATGGTTCGGCCACCTTTGTCTGTGGCTACTTTGTTCGTCTCAACAGGAAAACCATCCCTACAGTTTCTGAGCTCATCTGAGGTCTGAATGGTGTGGTTGCTTCTTGTGCTATAAGAAAGTGTTTCATTGGTCAAGAGAGGACGAGCCTCACCAAGCTTTGCTGTGCTTCGGTTCAACTTTTAATTGAAATTTCAGAAATCAATTAGCTTTCCAAGTTGGATCGGCCATCCGAGTCTGTCTTTTTGAACTAGCTGCTCTGTTCTGTCGGGGTCTCTGGTAGAATCCTCCCGAAAAGTCACAGGTACAAATTTCAGACACACACACGTTTGAAAATTCAAACCAATGTTCTTTGTAACGAAAATGCAAATAAACGAAGCCCTCTTTTTGTATAGCAAAGAGCACTCGTCTCCAAACAAACTGGTAATTGGTACAAGTCCCTTATCAGTTCTGGGATACTTAGCATGCAGCTGTGAGGCAAGTCACAGTCCTTCTTCTTTCACAAAGTGAAACACACTTTGCTCTGCTTTAGTTTCAAAGCGGGGAAAAAGCAACACACCAAGGTCGAAGTCAGCAAAGCAGGCATGAAACATAACGATCAGATAATCCTCCACAACGGCCAAACCCAAAGGCTGCTATTTATAGCAGCCTCACTAATTACCACAGCCCCACCCAACCACAGGTGGCCTCATTTTCTTTGATAATAATCTCTCAGTTGTTGCTGCCTATGCTTCGCTCTCCGTATGCGTGGCTGTATCATTAACTCTTGTTCCGAATCCAAGGAGGAGAGAGATAATTGATCTCCTTCTGAGCTGTCTGCCACACTCTCCTCCTTCCTGTCACTCATGTCTTCTTGGTCAGAGGAGCCTTCATCAGCAGATTCCACCGGGAGCAAAACAGGCCTGCGGCATGTGGATGTCTCCCCCACATCCACAGTCCTTGGGACAGGAGCTGGTCTAGAGCTAACCACAACAATGCTCCAAACCAGATTGACAGTTTGGATCAAACTGCGTTCTCCAAATTTTAATAGGACTTTCTAAACCGAAGCAGCTTTATAGTTTTGCGTGAAAGTGGGTGTGGGATAATTGTAAATTATTCACTGCTAATCTCTCCCGATTCCTAAGAGGTTAGTAAGGGGCGTGCACAAGTGCACCAGAGTGCCTTCCGTCCCCTGTCCTAATGTTTCTCTTTTACTAGTATCATGTATATAAATATTATATCTTTGTACACCACCAATATGTACATGACAAAACAAACAAATCAAATAAATAAATGAACAGGACCACAAGCGATGTTTTGTTCAAGGCTTTGTGGTTAGGAACAAGGTAGGAACACAATTCTGAAGTTGTAAAAATAGATTGGATCACTTTAGATTTGTAGGATAAGAGGGAGCTCCATTGCTGGGTTTCGGAAGCATGTTTGACCAGGTCTTAATTATCTGATCCCTGCATTTGCAGAGCACATTATGTTCAGTCATTATTAAAGTCCATTAAAGTTTTGTCTTAGGTAAATTCTTGGTTAGTTTATATTTGGTGTATGTGCAAATCTAGAAGATGTATTAATTGAGATGTATTAAAGTGTAACCAATTTATGTATCGGGTATGAATGTAAGTTCCATTTTGAAGTGTGAGAATGTATTACCTTAACAATAGTAATGATAACTATAATGGGGTATAAAAACTGAGACACTAATCTGAAGTCTGTTTTCTTTTTTAATCATCTGTTTTGTTGGGCTTACATTGGATGTGACAGATCCATACAAGCATAGAATTAACCCAATTTGGGTATAACGGGGGGAAGTCCAGTTCAAAACAAGAGCCCACAAAATCTGACAGCCACTTGGCGATCTAAACCACCACTGTTTCTTAACCTCAGCAATTTAGAGATGTTTGGACTTCAACTCCCAGAATCCCCAGCGAGCTTGCTGGCTTGGGAATTTTACAAGCGAAAGTTCACACATCTTCCAGTTGTCAAGGTTGAGATACACTGGTCTAGACATTTAGAAGGAGACAAAACCCCAGGTAGTGGGTATGTCAAAACCAATCTCTCCCCCCCCCACCTCTCTCTCTCTTGCTAAATTCTGCATTCAAGGTAATTGCCAAGAGAGAGAAAGAGGAATGTCATTTTGTAATGGTTTTCTCTAGTTTTTTTTTCCTCGTCATCATACTGAGTTCGTTCAGGTCTGTTCCATATCAACCGATCAAAAAGGTACATATAAAGCAGTCCGTACCCACCCAAAACTAAATTTGAAAAACAGTAAATTTTAACATTGATAAGATATCTTGGGATCTACAAGATGCAGGTGAGGTCATGAAGCTCTTATGGAGAGAGGGGATCCGATTATTGTATAAGATTATTTATTTATTTATTTATTTATTTATTATTTGGATACATGTAGACATTTAGGTTAACTAAGATGAAAAATTCCATTTCATGCCCAACTCCTGATAATTTCATAAATACAGGTAATCTTTGACTTACAGCCATCCATTTAATGACCATTCATTGTCACAATGGCGCTGAAAAAAGTGACTAATGAACATTTTTCACACTTTCACAATCATTGCAAGCATCCCCATGATCATGTGATAAAAAAAATTCAGCCTATTGACTTGTATTTATGATTATTGCAGTGTCCTGGGTTATGGGATCACAGGGACTCCTGCTAGAGCAGGGGGTTGGACTAGATGGCCTACAAGGTCCCTTCCAACTGTAATAATCTGTAATGACCTTTTGTGACCTTCTGGCAAGCCAAGTCAATGAGGAACACAGACTCAACTAGGTTACTAACTTTACTACTGCAATTATTTCCTTAAGTCCTGTGCAAGGAAAAATCATAAAATCGGGCACAACTCACTTAACAGCTCTATTACTTATTTTGAAAATCTGAGCTCAATTGTGGCCATAAGTTGAACACTACCTGTATGTCCATGTAGTTTTCTTGGTAGTAATACGGAACTATTTGTGATTGTCTTCTTCTGTTTGTTTGTTCTTCAACTTCCCATTCTAGATTACAACTCGGGATTTTCCTGGTGGTAATCCAGCCAAGGACTAACAAATCCGGCCATACTTAACTAAGGTCAGCTAGGTGCTGCCACCTAGCAGGGCTATCAAAGATTGCTTGTCGCAGAATTTTGTACTGTATTGTTGTTGATGATGATTACACGTGTTAAAGTTCAAAAGTGAGACAGAATAGAAGAGGAATTCAAAGCAGAGATCTTTTGATAGGAGCCAACTGGAAGATCAGTTCAGGCTTCAGTAAGAAAATAGATGGCAGAACAATTCGTTCTTTCTGAGATGTATATATTTTAATATACAGTGATACCTCGTCTTACGAACTTAATTGGTTCCGGGATAAGGTTTCTAAGGTGAAAAGTTTGTAAGACGAAACAATGTTTCCCATAGGAATCAATGGAAAAGCAATTAATGCATGCGAGTCCAAAACTCACCCCTTTTCCCAGCCAAAGCACCCGTTTTTGCGCTGCTGGGATTCCCCTGAGGTTCCCCTCCATGGGAAACCCCACCTCAGGACTTCCGTATTTTGTGATGCTGCAGGGGAATCCCAGCAGCACAAAAACAGGTGCTTCGCTGGCAATGGAAGTCCAGAAGTGGGGCTTCCCAGAAAGGGGAGCCTCAGTGAAATTGCAGCATTGCAAAAACACAGAAGTCCTCGAAACCCCACCTCTGGACTTCCGTGTTTTTGTGATGCTGCGATTTCGCTGAGGCTCCCCTCGATGGGAAACCCCCACCTCCGGACTTCCATTGCAAGAGAAGCACCTGTTTTTTCACTGCTGGGATTCCCCTGCAGCATTGCAAAAACACGGAAGTCCAGAGGTGGTGTTCCCCATGGAGGGGAGCCTCAGGGGAATCCCAGCAGCGCAAAAATGGGCACTTCACTGGCAACAGAAGTCCAGAGGCAGGGAATCCCAGTGGTGGCGGCTTGGGTTTGTAAGGTGAAAATAGTTTGGAAGAAGAGGCAAAAAAATCTTAAACCCGGGTTTATATCTCGAAAAGTTTGTATGACGAGGGGTTTGTAAGACGAGGTATCACTGTATAACAGTCCTAGAGATAGAGTGGTACACATTGCCCACAGCCTGGAGTTTGATACTGACAGGCTCAAGGTTAACTCAGCCTTCCGAGGTCGGTAAAATGAGGACCCAGATTGTTGGGGGCAATATGCAAATGCTTACATTGTAAACCACCCAGGGAATGATGTAATGTGCAATGGGCTAGTATATAAATCTAAAATGCAATTGCTATTGATATTATTTTCAATTGCATCTTTCCAGGTGGCATAGAAACCCAGAATGACTGTGACCACAAATTTAAATAATGCAGAAAGTTGTATTTATTAGGGTTACATTTTCAAAATATTTCATAGCGGGGGAAATTGTTTGAAGAACTGATATATTAATGTAAGCTTTTTGTCCCAAATAACGAAAATGAGATTGTTTACTCAAGTTCTCAGTTTGTGGTTTAAAGGGCTGCAATCTGATGAAATCAATTCATTTTGTGACAGAAGAATGCAAGTCCTTTTAGCTTGTAATATTATAATTACTTGCTAGCTTGGTTCCAAGGTGCTTCCTAGGAGGGGAGATTAATTTACTTCCCTGTTACCTCCGTAGCTTGAATTGGCAGCTGAAAAAGCAAAGAAGCCCTTGCCTTTATCTGCAGGCATGTAGCTGGCAAAGGGATCACATCTGGCTATGCATCTCCCAATAAAATTACTTGGAGCCTGAGTGCTTCTACCTTGTGGGATACAGCAGGAGGTGAAAACTGATGAAAGGCCTGGAGGCACAATCTGGAGAAGCTCCTTGTTAGTTTCACCTCTGCCAGGAGTCCAAGGGAGTTGAAACTGACAAGAGGCGTTTTTCTGGTTGGATCCTGATGAGGCTCGGGCTGGAGAAATCCCAGGTCAAGTTGCTCTTTCTTTCTTTCTTTCTTTCTTTCTTTCTTTCTTTCTTTCTTTCTTTCTTTCTTTCTTTCTTTCTTCCTTCCTTCCTTCTTTCTTTCTTTTATTGTTGTGAGCCGCCCCGAGTCTTCAGAGAGGGGCGGCATACAAATCTAATAAATTATTATTATTATTATTATTATTATTATTATTATTATTATTAATTATTTTCTTTCTGTCTGTCTGTCTGTCTGTTTGTCTTTCTTTCTTTCTTTCTTTCTTTTTTCTTCCTTCCTTCCTTTCTTCCTTCCTTTCTTTCTTTCTTTTATTGTTGTGAGCTGCCCCGAGTCTTTGGAGAGGGGCGGCATACAAATCTAATTAATAATAATAATAATAATAATAATAATAATAATAATAATAATAATTATTATTATTATTATTAATTATTTTCTTTCTGTCTGTCTGTCTGTTTGTCTTTCTTTTTTCTTTCTTTCTTTCTTTCTTTCCTTCCTTCCTTCCTTCCTTCCTTCCTTCTCCTTTCTCTTTTTTCTTTCTCTTGCCATCAGTGTAGGATGTTAAAAAAACACAATGAAGTTCAAAACAATGCAAGTAGATAAGTAGATTAAATAATGAGAGCAGAACGTCATTTATTCTCCTTTATACGGAACGCAATAGCAAAACAGTTGATCTCTCTCTCTCTCTCTCTCTCTCTCTCTCTCTCTCTCTCTCTCCCACAGAGAGAGAGAGAGAGAAGAGAGAGAATGAATGAAAGGAAGGAAGGAAGGAAGAAAGGAAGGAAGGGAGGGAGGAAGGAAGGAAGGGAGGTAGGAAGGAAGGGAATGAATCAATTTCTGGATTTCTTTTAATTTCTTTTCAATAAAGCATCCTGTAATAATTTTAAAAGTGGACCCTTTTAATTAATAAATTAGGTTTCAAAATCCCTTCTGCAAAGCAATCTTGTATCCACGGCCAGGTAGATCTACTCCCAGTTTGTTTTCTACTTGCCTTCATAGCCATGCATGGAATCCTGAAGTTTTGTTAGACTGAAAATGCATCTCTCCCAGTAGTGGATTTCACTTACCTTCACTACCAGTTCGGAACTGTGAGCTTGTGTGTGGCGCTTCTGCATATGTGCAGAATCTTCTGCACATGCACAGAACCTTCTATGCATGCACAAAACCTACGCATGTGCAGAATCTTCTATGCATGCACAGAACCTTCTACGCATGCACAGAACCTTCTACACATGTGCAGAACCTTCTACACATGTGCAGAACCTTCTATGCATGCACAGAACCTTCTACACATGTGCAGAACCTTCTACACATGCACAGAACCTTCTATGCATCACAAAACCTACGCATGTGCAGAATCTTCTATGCATGCACAGAACCTTCTATGCATGCACAAAACCTACGCATGTGCAGAATCTTCTATGCATGCACAGAACCTTCTACGCATGCACAGAGCCTTCTACGCATGCACAGAACCTTCTACGCATGCACAGAACCTTCTACACATGTGCAGAACCTTCTATACATGCACAGAACCTTCTACACATGTGCAGAACCTTCTGCACATGATTGCATGCGCAGTCCACTTCCTGGGGCCATGCGCAGATCATCTGTGATTATATCTGGGCAATTGGGCAGAGTCTCCCACCACCACTGTTGGTTTTCCCAAACTGGGCTGAACCAGTAGCAACCCACCACTGATCTCTCCCCCAGGTTTCAACGTAAGCTTTGCCTTTTATGTTGCAAGCATACACACAAGGGGTTGCCTTTGCATTGTGATATTGTGCCACACAGATCGATTCTTTGCCCCCCCCTCCAATTTTCAGGACTGTTAGTTTTTTATAAGTCCCAAACCAAAATTACCATTGCAGGAAAGCTATGCCCTTGCACCAATCATAGTCCATCCCTAGGTGCCCCATAACCATAAAGTGACATAAACACATGTGTCCAGCAAACTGAATTATGCATAGCTTGATGTTGTGAAATGCACACAAAAGGAGGCCATCGCATCTCACTTTCTCTCTGGGACCAGGGCATTTAGGTGCAAGGTGTGTCAAAAATTTATTTATTTATTTATTTTATTTATTTATTGGATTTGTATGCCGCCCCTCTCCGTAGACTCGGGGCGGCTAACAACAGTAATAAAAAGCAGCATGTAAATCCAATACTAAAACAACTAAAAAACCCTTATTGGTCAGGGGTGAGGAACCCAGCACCCTGGAATGCCAGAATGCTTCCCAAAGTTCCCTTTATAACAATTTCAGCCCAAGAGGAAAAAAAGGATTCAAGACGTGATGGTGTTAGTAATGAAAGAAATTTCAGAGCTGATAGAACTTGAGCAACGCATGTCCAAAGCGATCGTGTATCTTGTTACCAAACCAAAGATGTTTTCCTTTTACTTTTCCAACATGTTAGTGGAGTATCCCTCAGAGGGCACGTCAGAAAGCAGCTAATGAGAAGAGGAAGTGTTACACGCCATTGCATTTTCTTCTTTTAAATAACTCTGCCTGATTTTTGAAAGGGCTCCCACTCAACTCTCTCCTGTTTTCATTACTGAGTTCAGCTCTTGTGAAATTTGATGGCCTCTGGAGCACTAGGTTTGCCCCAGTGAATGTCCTACAACATATTGAAAGAAATCAGCCAGTTCCCAGTTAATGGTGGATGGTCCCAAATTCAGAGACAGATCAAGGAATTCTTTAAATAAAAACATCCTCGCACTCAAACTCCTGATGACTGCATAATGATGACCTCAAATATAATATTCTTCGAAACAAAATGCAATGAACTTGTTGTTGCTTTCTATCTCTCTGCCTTCCCTCCAAATGTCTAAGCTCAGTCCATAATTCTTGAACTTCCTTGTATTTTTCCATCCTAGCACTAAATGTCCCTGCCTGTTACAGCAATAAAAGTTGACCGTTACCAAATCTCTGTCTTAAAAACTGACCCTATGGCCCATTTGGTTCATTGATGGACAAACTGAAGTCCGTTGCGCCACAAGGGTTTTGCAGGGGTGAATTTTATATAATGCTGTTTAGCATTTACCTGAAGATGTCAGAAAGATGTGAAATGCCTGGGAATTTGAGGGCATCTGCTGAATGAAACCATTAATGTTCTCATAGGAATGTCCACATTTAACGAATACAAGCTGCAGAAAAGAATATGGGGGATGCACAAAAATATTTGTAAACACGGAAGGACCTTCATTAGCAATTTGCAAGACATTTATTTTATGTCTGATTCTGATTAAAAGTTGTAATCACTTGGAGGTAGCCCAAATTACTGCCTTTAGGCAACCAACAATGATCCATGGGTGCTAATGTATATACCAGTTGCTTCCTTTCTGAAACACATGGTCTCTATTCTTCAAGAGAATAGGTGGGTTCCTTCTAAACCCATCATTTAAAGCTTCTGAAGCCATGCTACTTCATTCAATAGTGGGAACTCAACTCTGGTGAAGATAATAGTAATAATAATAATAATAATAATAATAATAATAATAATAATAATAATAATGGGGCGGCATACAAATCTAATAACTGATAATAATAATAATAATAATAATAATAATAATAATAATAATAATAATAATAATAATAATAATAATAATAATAATAGAAACATAGAAGACTGATGGCAGAAAAAGACCTCCTGGTCCATTTAGTCTGCCCTTATACTATTTCCTGTATTTTATCTTACAATGGATATATATTTATCCCAGGCATGTTTAAATTCAGTTACTGTGGATTTACCAACCACGTCTGCTGGAAGTTTGTTCCAAGGATCTACTACTCTTTCAGTGAAATAATATTTTCTCATGTTGCTTTTGATCTTTCCCCCAACTAACTTCAGATTGTGTCCCCTTGTTCTTGTGTTCACTTTCCTATTAAAAACACTTCCCTCCTGAGCCTTATTTAACCCTTTAACATATTTAAATGTTTCGATCATGTCCCCCCTTTTCCTTCTGTCCTCCAGACTATACAGATTGAGTCCATGAAGTCTTTCCTGATACGTTTTATGCTTAAGACATTTTATGCTGAATAATAATAATAATAATAATAATAATAATAATAACAACAACAACAACAACAACAACAACAACAACAAAGATGGAAGGTATCTTGGAGGTCTTCTAGTCCAACCTCCTTCTTAGCAGGAAACAGACAAATGTCTATCCAACAGCTTCTTAAAAACAGATAAACTGTTGTGTCAGGAAATTTCTCCTTAGTTCTAAGTTGCTTCTCGCCTTGTTTAATTTCCGTATGTTGCTTCTTCTCCTGCGCTCAGGTGCTTTGGAGACTCTCATAGGAATCTGCTGAGGAATCTTGCCATTAGGGACCACTGACGTTGGGCAATCAACTTTGAACATGGCGACAGCTTTTCTCCACTCTCAGAAATGCACTTTTTAACATTCTCACCTCTCCTTCCATTCCTTCATTTTAGCTACATATTAAGGACTATTCTGCTCAAAATTTCTGCTCCCCCCCACCCTTCCTTTTAAAAAAAGGAAAGAAGCAAGAGTTTCTTTCTCGGATATGTGTTTATTAGCGTTATTAGTGCTTAAGATGTGCACCTCGCCTTAGCTTCTGGTTGATTTTTGACAAGTTTAATCAAGCATTTCGTCTGATAATGGCTGCCTTTGGAGGTTAATACAATGCGGCTCACCTCCAATTCTTTCTTCCATTTCTCTCCAATAAAGTAAAATAAAGGCGAGAGAGAGAGAGAGAGAGAGAGAGTACGATCCCTGTGGGATAATCACGGCAGTTCCTATATTCCCTACTCATCACCGAATGCCTTGTCCTGCATTGAACCACCTTTATTGAAAAGTTACATCGATTCAATATATAGTAATACAGGCAAAAATAATTACAGCTTTGCGAGTGGTGTAAGACCTTAATCCGAAGCTCACAAACATTCAATAAAAAGTAGTGCAGACTGGGAAATAGGCTTTTGACAGCCGAGCCCCCAAGGAGGTGGGAGGTGGGGAGGGAACAGCCTACGAGAACAAAAGCCAAGCTAAAGAAATCCACCAAGACACCTTCTCCTATAGCAGGAAAGATTTTGACATTTTAAAAATCAATTAATATTCCTTCAATTATTTTATAATTGAAGAAGCTGTGTATTAGAAAGGGATTTGTGGCAGTGAAGCATGCGTCGAGGTGGCCCAAAGCAATTGCTATCCTTCCTGGTCTTGCATCAAAAATATCCTTTCTGGTTTTAATCACTCACACCTCCTTGATGGACATTTGTTTTCTTATCATTTCTCATTCCATTGGAGGAAATTGAATTTCTCCTAACTTTTCCATTGAGGAAGTCTTAAAAAAAAAAAAATAACAGTTTGGCAAAAATATCCTGGAGATTGTGAGTTCAAGTCCTGCTTTAGTCATGAAAGCCAACTGGGATGACTTTGGGCCAGTTATTCACTCTCAGCCCAACCCAGGCTGCAGGGTTGTTGTTGTGAAGGAGTAAGATGTGTTAGATATAGAATAGAATAGAATTCTTTATATTGGACACACAAGGAATTTGTCTTGGTGCATATGCTCTCAGTGTACATAAAAGAAAATATAGATTTGTCCAGAATCATACGATACAACACTTATTGATTGTCATATGGGTCAAATAAGCAATGAAGAAACAATCAATATTAATAAAAATCTACCTTGAGTCATTTATATAATAATCCAGGTGGGATACAAATAAATAAAAGAGTAGAAGCCCAATATTGCTTAAGCTTTGGAGAGATTCAAATGTATTCTGGTGAACTTGTCTTACAAATGTGAAATTCAGATTTTCAGTTACAAAGCTGCCCCCCTCGCCCCCCCCACCCCCCCAGCAATTTCAATTTATTTTCTTTTGACCATTTTTTAAATGTTTTTCAGGGAGGGGTATTTTGTGGATTTCCATTCCTCCTGCCCACTGCAATTCTATATGATTGTATTATAAATTTGAAAAAAAAGGATGACTATTAATTACTAATCTTCCACTATGATTACCAAAAACTAATAAAAAAAGGACAAAGAGCTGGAATGGGGAATAAACATCATTTGTCTGACAGCATATGAATTTTTTAAAAAAAATGTCTGAAGAAGTTTAATGTTTTAGCTAGTATTTAACATCTACGTTATTCATAACGTAAGAAAGAATATAACCACAATGGTGGAATAACTCTTATTTCCCTTGTTAGAATGGGAAGTAAACTGTGCAATCTTATATTTGTTTACTCTACATGGGGCTACCTTTGAAAAGTGTTCGGAAACTTCAGATCGTGCAGAATGCAGCTGCGAGAGCAGTCATGGGCTTACCTAGGTATGCCCATGTTTCACCATCACTCCGCAGTCTGCATTGGCTGCCGATCAATTTCCGGTCACAATTCAAAGTGTTGGTTATGACCTTTAAAGCCCTTCATGGCATCGGACCAGAATATCTCCGAGACCGCCTTCTGCCGCACGAATCCCAGCGACCGATTAGGTCCCACAGAGTGGGCCTTCTCCGGGTCCCGTCAACTAAACAATGTCGGTTGGCGGGCCCCAGGGGAAGAGCCTTCTCTGTGGCGGCCCCGGCCCTCTGGAACCAACTCCCCCCGGAGATTAGAACTGCCCCTACTCTCCCTGCCTTCCGTAAAGCTCTCAAAACCCACCTTTGTCGTCAGGCATGGGGGAACTGAAACACCTCCCCCGGCCACGTACAATTTATGTATGGTATGTTTGTGTGTGTGCTTGTTAATATAGTGGGGTTCTTTTTAAAACTATTTCAAATACTTAAATTTATTGAATTTATTTGGATTTGTACGATTGTTTATATTTTTTGTTGTGAGCCGCCCCGAGTTCGCGGAGAGGGGCGGCATACAAATCTAAATAATAAATAAATAAATAAATAAATAAAATAAATAATTGGGAGCAAGCCCCTCTAAATTCCACAGGGTTTCCTTTTGAGTAGACAAATATAGGATTGCATTGTAAACATTAGAGGCTGTTGAAAACTTTGAAACCTAGAGGTAAAATTAAAGACGAAGAGGTGCATTGAAAGTTGCCCGGGTGAAAAGCACATGAGAACATTTTCAGCATTGGAATGATAAGCAAATGAGTGTGAAAATACTTTAGGGAAGGAAGGTGTGTGGATGTTTTTCCCTCTATTTATAAAAGACTAACTCTAGAGTGGACAGCTGCAAATAAGATACACATGCTTCTACTTCTTTTAGAAATGTTGAATGTAGGTTTTTGTTTACATAGATATGCATTTAAATTTTTTCATTATTGTTTAAAAGTTACAACGAGCCTCCCAGAGATATTTAAGATAGGTGGCCAAACAAACCTTTTTAATTAGATAAATAAAATGAAAAAAAAAATGTATGTTCTAATCAGTATGCTCTTAATTTGTATCCTGGCTGAAACATTTTGGACTAGTGAAAGTTGCTGAACATTTAAAAGCACAACCCGTTCAAGGAATAAGTTCAAATGACTGAGGCTCAATCTAGTTTTCATCTACTTGTGGCCTTGGTCCTTAGTTTTATTAATCCCTGTTACTTCTAATGCTTTTGTGGTTTCTAATGGTTTTAGACCTTTGCTTTTATTGTGTTGTAAACTTTGAGAATGAGATGGGTGACCTGTCAGTTCCTAGATTCGCCCACATTTCTACAACACTCCGTGGCCTGCACTGGCTGCCGATCAGTTTCCGGTCACAATTCAAAGTGTTGGTAATGACCTTTAAAGCCCTACATGGCGCTGGACCAGAATACCTCCGGAACCGCCTTCTACCGCACAAATCCCAGCTGCTGATAAGGTCCCACAGAGTTGGCCTTCTCCGGGTCCCGTCGACTAAACAATATTGTTAAGCGGGCCCCAGGGGAAGAGCCTTCTCTGTGGCGGCCCCGGCCCTCTGGAATCAACTTCCCCCGGAGATTAGAATGGCCCCCACCCTCCTTGTCTTTCGCAAGTTACTTAAGACCCACTTATATCGCCAGGCATGGGGGAACTAAGACATCTCCCCCAGGCTTATTATATTTCATGTTTGATGTGTACGTGCTATATGGTTTTTAATTGTTGAGGTTTTTATATACAGTGTTCCCTCGATTTTCGTGGGGGATGCGTTCCGAGACCGCCAGCGGAAGTAAATACACTATTTTTGGCTATGAACAGTATCACAAGCCTTCCCTTAACACTTTAAACCCCTAAATTGCAATTTCCCATTCCCTTAGCAATTATTTAGATTATTACTCACCATGTTTAATTATTAAAGTTTATTAAAAAAAATTATTTATTAAAGGCGGACAAAGGTTTGGCGATTACATATGACGTCATCAGGCGGGAAAAACCATGGGATAGGGAAAAAACCACGAAGTATTTTTTAATTAATATTTTTGAAAAACCGTGGTATAGACTTTTCGCCACTGTATTTTATTATTAGATTTGTTCCATTGTTATCCTGTTTTTATTACTGTTGTGAGCCGCCCCCGAGTCTTCGGAGAGGGGCGGCATACAAATCTAATAAATTGAAATTGAATTGAATTCTGCAAGTTTCTGTTTTGAAAATGTAAATGTATTTTCTGTCTGTCTGTTTGTTTTCCAGCCATGACTGGTCTTGTTGTTCCCCCAATGTGAAAGAAGAGAAGGCACTGCTGGAATTTTTTCCCCTGCCTCCCCCTTCCCCCCCTTTTTTTTCTACAGCACAAAACTACTTATTTGTTACGGAACTTTAAAAAAACAAGGAAGCACTAGAAGCTCAGTTGATGGGGGAAGCCATGTGCCCGAAGGAACATAAATTTTATGGCGTCGCTAAGAGGCTGTCGCAAGTGGAAGACATCAATACTCAAGAACATTTTTAAAAAAAATAGGAATTGGCCAAGATCCAGATGTATGCAGGTTATGGGATTGTATATGGAGCACAAGTTTTTTTGCTTTCTTTTCGTTTTCTTTCCGCTGTGGACTCAAAACCTTCCCAATGTTTATAGAATATTAAAAGAAGGAACAGGTTGGCCGACCATGCGAGCTTAATATTTTGGATACTCTTTGTTTTACTTTGTAGGAAAAAAAAAAAGTCGAAGTTTCTATTTTCTATGGAGCCTTTCAGATACCAATTTAGTTTATGCAGAAAAAGAAAAGAAAAAGTAATATCAAAACAGGGTACCAGCATGAGGGACTTTCCTATAAAACCGATATGCTGATATGAGTGGTGGAATGTTGGACGTATGTGTGTGTGTGTATTGACTTATAGTTTAATCTCTTTTCAAATGGAAAAAAAAATGTAAAATGTTTTACAATTATTTAAATAAATAAACTTGTAAGTTATTGTATGTAGACGTAGACATTGAAGACTTCGGGGGGGGTGTTTCTTTTTTTTCTTCTCCTATTGTACAATGCAAATTGGCAAAAACGCAGCAACAATTTCTTAACGCTACAATATCTGTTCAGTTCTCTCCTGATGGAGCCTTTTACAGAAATGTGTCTTCACCAAGAACTCATCCACAAGCCTTTTTATACACACAATGCTATATATATATATATATACATATATAAATATATACATATATCTCTCTCTATATTAAAATATAGAACCATCGTTAATGTATGAATATTATACACTTTTCTCATGTCTTGATTCGATTAAGGTTTCAGGTACTGGTGTGACTTGTTTACATTCATACCTCTCCTCAGTAACATTTGTGGCATTTGTGAAGTCTCGCGTCAGGTTTTTGCATCAAATCCGCTTCGTAATTTCAGGTTGCAATTTGAGCAAGAGGGAACCATGAGGCCAGGGTGGTTTTTTTTTATCCTCTCCCCCCCTCCCAAGTTGATTGCTTTTCAGAAAACATTTTGCCTAATTTCTGAATGTATAGCAAAAGTTATATTGTGTTGCAAAAAGAACTTTGGCACTTACCTAGGAGAGCGAATGCTCTCCAGTGAATGTCGAGTACAGTGGTACCTCATCTTACGAACGCCTCTTCTAACGAACTTTTCAAGATACGAACCCGGTGTTTAAGATTTTTTTGCCTCTTCTTCCGAACTATTTTCAACTTACGAACCCAAGCAGCTTCTGCTGGGATGAAGGGGTTTCTTTTTTTCCCCTTTTTTGAAGAAAGAAAAGGGAGGGGCAGCTTGGAGGAGTAAAGATTTTGCATGCTTGCAAAAGCACTGAAACAGTGTCTTTTTAAGACAGAAAAGGGAGGGGCAGCTTGGAGGAGTAAAGATTTTGCATGCTTGCAAAGGTACTAAAACTGTGTCTTTTGAAAAAACAAAAGGGAGGGGTGCCCCCCTTGCCTTTCTTCCTTCCCACTCACCCTTTAGCCTAGCCTTGCTTCTTCCACCCGCCCCCTTTAGCTGCTCTTCCCTGCCCTCTGTTCGCCTCCCTTCTAAAGTTTGGGATTTTCCTGAAGGATTTGCAGGCATTATTTGCTTTTACATTGATTCCTATGGGAAACATTGTTTCATCTTACGAACTTTTCACCTTACGAACCTCCTCCTGGAACCAATTAAGTTCGTATGATGAGGTACCACTGTATTTGAATTAATAAAGGCAAATTTACCAGGGGTGAAATTCGACAGCTTCTAACAGGTTCTGGAAAAATTTGTAGCGGACATTTTTAGTAGTTTGGAGAACCGGTAGAGGAAATGTTGAGTAGTTTGGAGAACCGGCAAATATGGCTGACCCCAGAGTGGGGTGGAAATGGAGATTTCGCAATATCCTTCCCCCAGGAACGGAGATGGAATGGAGATTTTGCAGTATCCTTCTCCTAGAATGGGGAGGGAGGGAATGGAGATTTTGCAGTATCCTTCCCCTGTCACGCCCACTAAGCCACGGAGGTGGAATGGAGATTTTGCAGTATCCTTCCCCATTCTAGGGAATGGAGGGAATGGAGGGAATGGAGATTTTGCAGTACCCTTCCCCTGTCATGCCCACTAAGCCACGGAGATGGAATGGAGATTTTGCAGTATCCTTCCCCTGTCACGCCCACTAAGCCACGGAGATGGAATGGAGATTTTGCAGTATCCTTCCCCATTCTAGGGAATGGAGGGAATGGAGGGAATGGAGATTTTGCAGAACCCTTCCCCTGTCATGCCCACTAAGCCACGGAGATGGAATGGAGACTTTGCAGTATCCTTCCCCTAGAATGGGGAAGGAGGGAATGGAGATTTTGCAGTACCCTTCCCCTGTCACGCCCACTAAGCCACAGAGATGGAATGGAGATTTTTCAGTATCCTTCCCCTAGAATGGGGAGGAAGGGAATGGAGATTTTGCAGTACCCTTCCCCTGTCATGCCCACTAAGCCATGCCTCAAAACCGGTAGGGGAAATTTTTGAATTTCACCCCTGAAATTTACATGTCC